>NW_019386980.1:0-16438 GCF_000671375.1 Centruroides sculpturatus | reverse complement strand
CAGGAAAATTTCCATGGATGTATCTCTGTTGGTGTCTATTTTTTAATATCTCAGGATGGGTAAAAATTAACAAAGTTCACATTTTGTAGCTTTTGTATAAGGTGCATTGATGCTATTAAATTTTGGTGGTTAAAGGTGGAGGAGTGAGGAAATAGAGGGAGTCCCGTGTCATATCTCAGATGAGGTTGGACTTAATGACTTTTTTATCATTTTTTTGAATATTTTGCATTTTACAATATTGCATTTACAATATTTTTAAAAAGTCATCCCTACCCTCCAAATTAAACCTTTTGTCTTTCTNTAAATAGCAAACTGGTATGTATCTCCAGAAAGTTGAAAATTAAAGTTACTAGAAATTTGATTTGGATAATGAATTATTGTTGATGTCGAATGAGAGAAGAACGAAAACGATTGAAGCATTTGAAATGTAACAATTTAAAGAGATGGGTATATAAACAAAATAACGAGTGATCTGCCGGGCGGAATGGTGGAAAAAAGAAAGCTTTTTATTATGGTTAACGAGAAGAAAGACAAGTTTTGTTTGATGCCCCTCGAGAGTTTTTTGGAAGACGTTATTACAACGGTCGTTTGAGAGAGAGTGGAGGGAAAGATCGGTTTGACGGCGTCGGACAGTGGACTTCGGAGGCAAGTTTTGTTAGATGGAGATGCTTTTGAGGAAGATGTATATGTATATATAATGTATGACTAAACTCTGTGAGTCTGTCATTTTTCTTATAATAATGATGAGAAAAAATACAAGTTCATTTGTAATCATATACAGTAGACAATATTAGCACTTCACATCAAAAAACATACAACTAAAAGAAAAACTTTCAATGCTAAGTAAACTTATAGTGAAACAATTTATAAAACTATCTAAGAACTTTTAGCAGCTTTCATATCTATCATCTTTAGGTGATAACATTTGAAAATCAAATAATTCCTTACCGATCTAAAATAATTGAAATCAAATACAAATAGAATTTTTAGATTGTAATAATAATAATAACTTTTTTTTACACATTCTGCCATACTAACTTTAAAGATGTAAAAATATATTGTTATACTACCTTTATTATGTTGTTGTTGTTATGATTTTTTTCTTGAACATTTTTGTCTAATAATGATAGACAACTAACTTTTGACTATGTTATATGTATAACTTTTGACAACTGTTGTATCAACAGTTGTCAAAAGTTATTGCATAGTTTTGTAAATTGTTTCAATATATAAGTCTATTTAATATCAAAAGTCAGTTTGTTTGTTTTATTTACAGCAATGCAACACTTGGGCAATCTGCCTAGGGAGGCCTTCTGGGAGGTGTTTTTAAGGGAAACTGACCCCTATTTAGGCGTTACAGATGTGGAGAAAACCTGGAAAACTCCACAGCCTGTTCGAGTGAGGTGTGAACCCACGACCAAACTCCCAGTGTTCGGGGAATGAAGGCCACTTGGCCACTGGTGGACCCCCATCAAAAGTCAGAGTTTTTCTTTCATTATAATTGTTTACAATTGCTGTTGTTGAATATTCTTAACAAACAAAAAAAAAACATTGAGACTATAAAAGGGAAGTTAAAAACCTAGCTGTCTTAAAAGACACAATTTTACAACATGCACAAGAATTCAATGCAGGTCAGCTCTATTCTGTCATAAATTCTGTCTAAGTGTCTTGTACATAAATTGCAGTTTTGAGTACAAACAGCCATATCTTTTATGTGATCATCAATTCCATATTCCACATCAGTAATCATATCAANTTAAAATTAATATAGCAGCATAAGAATTTTATCATTTTCTGTAACAATATCATGTAATTAGTGAATTTGCTGCTTCGGAAGAAGAATTTAAATTGCATTGAATATGAATAAGAGATGTGGAAGGAAATGAGAACACTAAAACAGACTTAAGATTTTGATACTTACAGTGTCAAATTTCTGATATTTGTGGTAGCATAGATCTAATTATTTAATTTTAATTGTTAAATTTGTCGTTATATTAAAACGGTAGACTGATTTATTTTTATAAATGTTTCAGATTTTAATTTTTGATAATTTTATTTGAATTTAATATATAATTACCCACAAATACAATCATTCATAGAAAATGTAGAATTAGAGGGATTTTTAATGGTTTAATATTTCAGATAAAGTTGCTTTATTTTCCAAAGTAATGCTACTTCGAAATTTAATGGTTTAGAGTTAACTTTTCATTAAACAATAAAAAGTGCATTTGGTTTTTAAAGTTTGCAAGAATAACTATATTAATATTTCAATGTCTTTGATATGAATTTTACATGCTTTCGCCAATCAAATACCATCTGGCATTCAGTTGAAACTGCTACTACTTTTTCTAGAAAATGCCTATCAGAATGTTTTCTTTATTTTGCTCACGCTGGTCCAAAATACTGTCGTGCCTGACGCGAACAAAATTGTAGTCGGCTCTCGATTTGCGAAGCATTGCATCGTATTGACAATTCATTTGTGTTGTTGACAGCAAATGATAAATTAAATTGTTTGTACAAAAGCAATGCAAATTTTATCAAATTTCATTTGATAAAATTTGCATTGCTTTTGCATTGCTTCTTAGATAAAAATACAAATGAAATTTGATAAAATTTCATTTGTATTTTTATCTAAGAAGAATTATTAAATATGTTTAAATTGTTAAATGACATTCTTTGTAACCAAGAAAACTAAAATCATTCATATTTCTTGCATTATAACCTGGAAGCCTGTATAACAATTTACTGCAGATATGTATGGTTGTACTAATCGCTGACCAACGACATTTTCCAAAAAGGCTTAAACTGTCGGACATATTTATCAGCACCTCTCTCTTGCTGATGACAGTATAGATTTTTCTACTGGCTCTTCGAATGTTCGAAGATAGGGTTGCAATTATATTTTTGTTATTGGTTTTCTAATGTATCGTATAAACTCTTTACAATAACAAAAGCAAAGGTTTGTTGTGTGTACAGAATTTTAAAATTGCAAAAATATTTGTATTTTTTAACTCGTGATGTAAGGGTGCTATAAGTAGATGATATTTATCGGCATAGTTTTTCTTTTTGTGATAGATTACTGTTATTCTAAAAATTACCTGCAAATTTATAAAATTGTTGAAGAACATAAATTATAATTAAAATTGTTGTATTGAATATTTTATATTTATTTTTAGTGTACCGACGTTTTAAAGAATCCCGAATCAGTTAGGAAACATGGAAACAGGCAAATTTGATTTAATTTTAAAATAAAATTTAATTAATTTATTAATCATGAGTATATTATATATATATAGCATATATTTTAGTTTTATTGATGATGTAATTTTTTCAATCCATATTGATATTTGTTTCACTTTTATTGCTACAGTCCCACCATTACAAATTCTTACAAACCACCAATATTTATAAATATGTACGCTGTATCAATGCTGTATTTCTTAACAGTCATAATATCTGTAAGATATTTTAATTTGTGTTGTTATATAAAATACAAAATAAATATGTTGAAACTGAGTGACGTGACTGATGAATTACTTAAGTTTGTTTCACATTTACAAACCTGAATCAATGCAACTCAACATTTTTAGGCTAGCATATGCTTTGACATTTATTGGACTGCAATTTGAAAAACTTGTAGACCTATAAATTCCCACTATTGCCTGTCTGTCTGACTGACTTTCCTTAATCTTGAGAATGGAGTTAGATAGATGAAAATCAAGACCCAATATGGAAAGCTTTGGGGCAGGAAACTCCAATTAACTATATTGTATACGAACTTTTGGTACAAACCAGAAGTTATGTTATTTCATTTAAAAATTTTCCTGCGAAAAGAGTTAGATGGCAGGCATGACTGTTGCTAACAGGAAAAGTATGATGTACAGGGGCAAGACACTACTAATTTGAATTGGAGAACATATATTTTAAATTAAATAAATTAAAAATATGATTAAAAATTGCAGCCCAGCATTGTGACAATGTCAAAATAAAAGAATTGCTTGTTATACTTTGATCTTTTTTCAAACAACTCGAACCTATATCTTCATTAACAATACAGAAGATGTTTTAATGTCAAATGTAAATTTTAACAAACTTGCCCTGTTTGAATTTTGTCATTTATAATTTTTATAGTGCCCTCTAGTTCTTTGGAAATTGCCAATTGTTTGTTTTTGACTGTGTTGTGGTAAGAGATGCTCCTTACAATTTTTTCTTTGCTAACATTTATTCTTCATTACTTAACTTTACTCATTTTCAGTAGTGAAGCTTAAACCTTCCTCCTCATACCACTCAACGTTTGCTACAGCTACATCAGTCACTGATTTACCAAAAGATGATAATCTTCCTTGATTTTATTAATCTTTCTTAAATGTATGTATAACTCACATTAAATTAAATAAATTTTATTTCAATGTATGATACTTAGAAGTGTTTTTAGTCTTTAGAAGTTTAGTGATTTTGTGTGACTGGAAATATGCTATAGGAGTTTAACTGTTTGTCATTTAGTCTATAATACAATTGGTTTTGTTACATGTTTCAGTTAGTCTCAGTTTCCAAGAACCCATCAACACAGTTCAATAAGAATGTACTATATACATTTTATAATTTTTAAATGTTTGTTTTCTTTGATACTTATGATCTTGCTAAATTTTTCTGCCTTTTACTTTCCCTGCTGTTATAATATAACATGAAAAAGTATTGTAATCATCTTAAATTTTATTTTCCCAGATGTTATGTGTACATAATAAGGGAAAGTATTATTGGAATTATGTCAAATTTGACCCTCCGGGGTTTCTGCAAATCTCTGTTTTGACACCCCTGAACCCAAAAAGTTAAAAAAAAAACCAGGAAAATTTCCATGGATGTATCTCTGTTGGTGTCTATTTTTTAATATCTCAGGATGGGTAAAAATTAACAAAGTTCACATTTTGTAGCTTTTGTATAAGGTGCATTGATGCTATTAAATTTTGGTGGTTAAAGGTGGAGGAGTGAGGAAATAGAGGGAGTCCCGTGTCATATCTCAGATGAGGTTGGACTTAATGACTTTTTTATCATTTTTTTGAATATTTTGCATTTTACAATATTGCATTTACAATATTTTTAAAAAGTCATCCCTACCCTCCAAATTAAACCTTTTGTCTTTCTGTTATAATTTATAATATAAAAGTTATATTTTATTATGAAATCTCTTTACAGCCAGGAAAGTTACACAATCCATCGCTGGCTTTTTCAGTATACTTTATTATTATTATTGGTACAATTCTTAGTTTGTCTTACTTTTCATTAACTTTTATCTTGTAATTTTTAACTGTTAGTTAAAAAGTATGAATGATTATATTCCTTCAGAAAAATTTGAATTAAGTAAAACCAACCTGAAGATATGGATGATAAATCTAGCATTAACAGTAACTTAATTCCGTACTTTGCTATTTAACCAGATCTTTCTTTTGATAACTGTGTCATTATGGATATACTTGTAGTAGTAAAGGTCTGATTATTTTGGGAGGACCATAATCATCTATGCAACTACTTGTGTTTTAACTCATTCATATAATAATTCTATACTTTATTCTTAAGTCATTTTTTGTATTTTTATGAATATTAAGCATTACAAGGAAGTAACTAGATAATGTTATTTAAACTTGTTATTTGGTTAAAAAAAACTGCTTTGATGTCACCATATCATAAATGCAATTAAATAGTAAATATTGTTTAATTAATTAAGTTAATAAATATCTTCTTTTATTTTGTAATTAAAAACTTTTCTGCTCATAAATGTAATCATTATAAAAGTTTTATAGAAAACAATATAAACAGAAGATATTTTAAATTAAAAGAAAGGGAAACAATCTACGTAACCAAAACATATTTTTGACTCTTCCTGGGCCTTCAGTTCATTCTTACAAGAAATGCTTGTTCAAACAGCTTCTTGAACCTTGGTACTTTCAAAATTAGACAGATGAAATTATTAAAAAGAAGTTTTGAAAATGGTGATCAAATTTACTGCATAAAAGAATGAGTTTAATTTTGAATTTGTTAGAAATAACTGTTTTTTAAAATCATAATCACTGACGTCTAACTCCAACTCTAGTGCAGTTGATGATAAAACTTAATTGATGCACCTTCTTCCTCTTCACTTTTAAAACTTAGAGGAACTCAACATTTATAAATTCACAAAAGGCTTATCGATTAACAGCAAGGACATTGTACCATGATTTCTAGTGCCTAGAAATCAAGATACAAGGTCCCTTAGGAGTAGAATGAGCTGTAGGACTGTAGGATCTATAGGACTCTGACTTATTTGATCTGTTCATTTCATTTATTTTAATATAGTTTGTTTTATGTAATAATTTGCCTCAACATGGTTTAATAATGTGGTTATGTTGTAATCAGTTAATATTTACAAATTTTAATCAGAGCATTCCCCAACTCAGCAGTTTTATAAGATTTGAACTCTTGGTTTGAATGTATATTCTTTTCTGTTGTGATTTGAAAAAAATTTGCGTGAAGAAGACTTTTAAACAGGTTGAAAATGTTTGCTTATTAAATTTTTGCTGTTTATTTAAAGTGTTATTCTTTTATTGTGATTTGAAAACTATTTTAAGCTGTTTAATATAAAACTGCATGGAGTACTGTACATGTAGTAGTCAGCCACAGGTACTCCATGCAGTTTTATATTAAACAAATATTTCTACAGTTTAGACATGAATGATTTATTATATATAATGTAGGAAATGTCAAGTGACAATTGATTTCCACCCCCTAATAAATAACAGACCCCAAAAATTATTTAAAAATTACAAATTTTAAACAATAAAGATATAGAAGAAAAATAAAATAATAATATATATATACACCGTATTTACTCACATGTAAGACAAGGTTTTTATTCATTTTTGATTGCTTCAAAAACCTAGCTTGTCCTATATGTGCGAGCAAAGGATTCTTTGCATTTTTGCAATAATTTTTGTGAACCGTGTGTTTGCATTTTTTTGCCAGATGCTCACTCTCTGGTGTTTGAAAACAAAAGTATTTTATCTGGGTTGTTTCAATCATTCTTGTGTATTGTCAGGAGTAAAGATGAATAGCAATAGGGAAAAGCTTTTGAATTGAATTCCAATTTGAAATTCCAAAATCACACAGGAGCCCAATATAAGTTTTAATCTATTCCCACGTGAAAACAGATGATTATTCGAAAATCAGAATTTGGAGAAACTCATAAGTGTAATCGATGGAGAGTGGATTCAACTGTTAAGAATTGGCAAAAAAAGGTTCCCGATTCTCCAACTTTACATGAACAGATTATGTTGTTCATTTTACAAAATTTTTCCTTAAAGTTTAAAATGCCAGTAATTTTTGCAGGACAATGCGTGCATTTACGTTCATTTGATGCATTTTGAGCAATAGAGCAAGCAATGTTTTAAATATGATAAAATATAAGATAATTCCATAATTTTTTCTTCTAATATTAAAAAAGTTTGTATTTAATTTACATAATATTACGTTGATTATTTATTCTTAATATAGGCAAAAGGTCTGACTATAATTAGAAAATTATTTTGTATTAATGCTTGTTTTATTTCTTTGCTACATACAGATATATTTAAATGACTGTAAAAACATCCTTATGGTAAAGTGATTCCATAATATTTTCCAGAGATTGTACTATGCTAGACTACAATTTTCAAAATACTGTACATAAATACATATAAATGGGGGGAAAATTTCCCAACAGATGAGACTGCTTGAATACCATATCTTAGAATTTAAGAGAAAAATTAGATTTGCTTTGTGCATGAGAATATCCAAAAGATAAAACCAAACAACTATTTATTTTTTAAGGAAAAATGATGAAAAATTTTGACAGGTTTATACAAAAGACTAACAGAAATTATTTTATGAAAAATAAATGACAAATCATGAAAAATACAATCCAGTAGGAAGTTTTGGAGAACAAATGTTTTTGATTATCTTAAATGGTTATTATCAGTTTCAAGACTGCATGCAGGTGGAGATAGAAAGGACTAGGTGAATGCATTAGTATGGACATTAATGTCAACCAACATCTATCTAAATATTAACATTTAAGAGTTAGAATGTATGTAAGATCAGTGAAACATGCAAACTGACACCGAAAATACTGCATTTAATTGTTGCCTTTTTATTGTGATGTCTTAAAAGTTGACAGTCTGTAGAAATTAACATTGCAATCTATTTGAGAGTAAATCTCCTGGCATTGGAAAAGGACTAGCATCATGGTGGTGAAGGTGCTTGTTTATACATTCATAGATTTTGACATCATCATCAATCCTGGCAAAAGAGTAATATTTATAAGAATGATGCCTTGCCCCATAAGATGGTTGTTGGAAATACAGTATTGACTTGTTTGCCAGAGTTTTTATTTTGTTGAAATTTATTCTTATGTACAGGGCAAGACATTACTAATTAGAGATATTTTAAATTAAATAAATTAAAAAATATGACTAAAAATTTCAGCTTGATGATGTGACGATGTCACAATAAATAATTGCTTGTTAAGCAGTAAAAATGCATTAATATATTTACGTTATTTTATATATCAATCATTATCTTTAGTTTTATTGCAATATTTAAACAGTTTGTTTGTTGCCAGGACAACCAGTTTGATCTTTTGTTTTTATTCCATGTTCAAATTGTGTAAGAAAAAAAAGAGTAAATAAAACTGTAATCTATCAACAATAACTGGTATTCATGGCTACAAAGTAAATTTTATTTTGTTAAACATGGAGAAGTTAAAAGTAACTTGGAAACAGCATAGAAGTTTGTTTACAAAAGCATGTAATGAGTATGAGAAAGAAGCTGAGTTATTGGATAATGAAAAAATTATAAAGTTAAACCTTTGACATTAAAGAGTTAGAATGCATGTAAAATCACTGAAATATGCAAAACTGACACCAAAAATACTGCATTTAATTGTTGCCTTTTTATCGTGATCTCTTAAAAGTCCTAATGAACAGAATGAAAAATTGATGCTAATTGTTCAGGACCAAGTTAAAAAAAATATTGATAGTTTTTTAGAAACTAAGGATAATGGTTTGATTGAGAGTGAAATAAATGAATTGGAGACATACATTGATAGATGGAGACTTTTTGATAATAAATTGAGTAGTCTTAAAGCAAAGGTAGAGAATTCCGTTCTGTTTAATCCTGTTTTTTTTATTACTACAGTCTAGTAGTGCATCACTTTCACAAAATTTGTTATCTGAAGATAAAATTACCCACATTAGATGGTGATGTGAAGAAATGGCTAGGATTCTGGAGATAATTTTAGAAAATTGATAGAGATCCAAATTTAGAAAATCATGATAAATTTACCTATTTATCTCAAGCTGTGAAAAAGGGAACACTATCCAAAGAGTTAAGAGTTTTTCCTCCAATGGAAAAAGTTACAGTAAGGCTGAAAGACATCTTCAAGTCTGTTTTGATAGAGAAGAATTGCTTACAGAAGTATATGTTAGAGATCTTTTTTTCTTTAGTGTTATAGAAAAATAATGCAATCAAAGGAAACATTTAAGAAAACGTTGATTAACTCAAAACAAAATTATGAGCATTGGAAACATTAGGTATTGCAAGAGATAACTGTTATACCACTAGTCATCTTTACCAGAGAAAAACACTTAATGCTTGAGAAAGATTTTGGTCAGCTAGTCGTAGGTCTACAGAAGAATCATTCATACAGAAGATCATTCATCATGAAGATCATTCTTGTAACCAAGTTATGTCCACAAACTCATCATGCAGGACTGATCTTGGTTGTTTTTTAAGTTTTCTTCAGGATGAAGTTGAAGGAGAAGAGAGGATACATTTAGCCATCAAAAGATTTGATACATCTATTCAAACTGAGCATTCTAATAATTTATTTGCTTCTAAAACAAGAACTTTTTTCCTTTCTTTATTTGAGAAAAGGACTTGCAGTAAGATGATTTAGATTAAGATGAAAGGCTTGATTTGCAGTAAATTACAAGTAGTAGTGGTTTGGGCCACTCTAATCACAAAATTAATTTTTTTGAGTGAAATGGAATTATTTATCAATGCTGAAATTATTAAATTAAGATTACAGGATATAAATAATTTTTATTGTTGAATAAATTAAATTAAGATTACAAATAATTTGTTTTAATTTCTGATGAAGTATTAAGTTACAGTGTCAAATGGAATTATTACAAACAACTTTTAAAATTTGTCATATTCATGATCGCAAATAATAAAAATTTGTCAATAGGAAGTTTTATTATAAATATTTGAATTAATTTTCTCAAAGTGAATGATAATTTGGAATAATATAACACTGAAATTATTTTGAAAAAGTTTTTATTTAAGTGATTCCACTTTTTCCTTCAGATTATCTAAAGAAAGATATTTCTGCGAGTAAGTGCAGGAATCAATTTTTGATCTAATTTTTGATATTTTAAAATGTGACGCCAAGAAAGATGATTTTGGAACTCGTCAATGAATTTCAGTATTGATGATAAAAATAAAACTCTGTAATAATTCCATTTCACTTGAAAAATTAATTTTGTGATTAGAATGGCCCAAACCACTGCTGCTACTACTACTAGTATCACTGCCAAAAGATTTCCAAACAGTTTTCTCAGCTTATTTTTTGTGTATTTATGAATTCGGACTACAACAGAAGTCTGAGGAGGACCTCTTACACACAAAATACATAATGAAATAACAGTAAAAAAAAGAAAGCTAGGGAAACTCCAATTGTACAAATTTTGGCAGTGATACACTTTTACAGAATCCATTTAAAGTGTTTCTGTACATAGTTGTTACTTTATTGAAGCACAAATAAGTTTTCTTTTTTATTTGTACTCTAATAAAGCACAAACTACATAGAAATGATATTTATTCAATTGTTTATTCAATGTATTTTACAACATTCATTAATAAAAATTACATTTTGGTATATAAATTACTAAGAGACAAATTGACCAATTTAAATTTCAATGTTCTAAAAATGCTATAGTAAAATTTAAATACTTGAATAGACTGAGTTTAACACCGATAGTTTTGATAAAATGCATTGTGTTTCCCTATAAAGCGCAGAATTATCAATATTAATTAGTTAATATCAAGTAAATTATATTTATTTAAAATGTTAATTTAAAAATTTCCATTTATGAATATATTTTCATTGAAGTGACATTTTAAAGTATTTTCTTTTTCCAGAAACAATGGATGCAGCAGTTATTTCATCGAATTCACTGGGGTGTAAGCTTTTGTTAGAACAAAGGAAGGAAAATTGCAGAGAGAATATATTCTTTTCTCCGTTAAGCATTTCCGTAGCTCTATCTATGCTTTATGCAGGAACAAAGGGTAATACGAAGAAACAGATGGAAGAAGTCCTTGGTCTGAAGGAAGACGACCGACAGATACATGAACAGTTTCGAGCTATATTTAAATCTTTATGTTCGGAAAAGGATGACTTGGTTTTTAACAATGTTAACTTGTTGGCTGCTGATTCATCTTATAACATATTACCAGATTTTGTGGACGGACTGAGATCAAATTATTCTGTTGACATCAAAAAGTATAATTTTGGTGATGAGTCCGAGAGGGCGCGTTCGGAAATTAACAAATTCATAGAAGAGGCCACTCGGTCGAAAATAAAGGATCTGCTTTCTCCCAGTTCCATCCAAGCCAGTACGAGACTAGTTTTGGCCAATGCCATTTATTTTAAGGGAATGTGGAGATTGCCTTTTGATAGGAATGAAACGTCAAAGAAACCTTTCTATGCAATTAATAACGAACAAAAAATGGTCAATATGATGTTTAGGGAGGAAGATTATAATCATATGTTTTCGGAAGAACTAAATGCTTCATTTCTGGAAATTCCATATTCTGGAAAAAAATACAGTATGGTAATTATTTTACCAAAGGAAAAAAATGGACTTTCCAATCTTGAAAATAACATTTCACTGGAAAGTGTAAATAAAGAAATTGGGATGATGAGAAAGGAGAAAGTTTTATTGTACCTTCCAAGATTCAAATTAGAAGAAAATCTTCCTCTGAAGAATCTTCTGATACAATTAGGAATGGTCGATGTTTTCAACAGTAGTGCAGATTTATCGGGCATTGGTGGCAACAAAGATCTCTACGTGTCTGACGCTTTACACAAGGCATTCGTCGAAGTTAACGAAGAAGGTACTGAAGCCGCAGCGGCAACGGCATTACCTATGTTCTTGTGTTATATACCACCTGTAAATTTTGTTGTAGATCGCCCATTTATGTTCATAATAAGAGAGACATCATCTGGTTTGATCTTGTTTATTGGGAGTGTTTATAATATTTCTTAATTGTGTAATATTTCTGAAATCACGATCTGATATTATTGTATTTTTAATATAATAATATCGTGATTTCAGAAATATTGAATAATAAACTTATAAGTTAAAACTTTTTTAAAGAACATGAACTGAGTTTGAAAAAAAAATTTTTTGTAGAATGGAAACAATACTGGACCAAATGTATTCAGAATTCCAAAAAAACCAGCTAGCTTTAATTTGGCTTACTCTGGTTTCCACACGGTCAGTGTTCTGGTTTCTGTTGCACGACACCAGTGACTGTTATCATACAGTGTTATAAACACAGTTTTGTTTGTTACTTTCCACTGTTTATCTTTCTCGTGTGTATATTTGCTTGTGCCCGGAAAACTGGAAAATTCAGAAATCCGGGCCACTTCCATTCCAATCTTGCCTGATATTAGATCTAGTACCATGTAATAGAATATCATTCTTGCACAATAAGTAAGTTTACATTATTACTTAAAATTAATATAGCAGCATAAGAATTTTATCATTTTCTGTAACAATATCATGTAATTAGTGAATTTGCTGCTTCGGAAGAAGAATTTAAATTGCATTGAATATGAATAAGAGATGTGGAAGGAAATGAGAACACTAAAACAGACTTAAGATTTTGATACTTACAGTGTCAAATTTCTGATATTTGTGGTAGCATAGATCTAATTATTTAATTTTAATTGTTAAATTTGTCGTTATATTAAAACGGTAGACTGATTTATTTTTATAAATGTTTCAGATTTTAATTTTTGATAATTTTATTTGAATTTAATATATAATTACCCACAAATACAATCATTCATAGAAAATGTAGAATTAGAGGGATTTTTAATGGTTTAATATTTCAGATAAAGTTGCTTTATTTTCCAAAGTAATGCTACTTCGAAATTTAATGGTTTAGAGTTAACTTTTCATTAAACAATAAAAAGTGCATTTGGTTTTTAAAGTTTGCAAGAATAACTATATTAATATTTCAATGTCTTTGATATGAATTTTACATGCTTTCGCCAATCAAATACCATCTGGCATTCAGTTGAAACTGCTACTACTTTTTCTAGAAAATGCCTATCAGAATGTTTTCTTTATTTTGCTCACGCTGGTCCAAAATACTGTCGTGCCTGACGCGAACAAAATTGTAGTCGGCTCTCGATTTGCGAAGCATTGCATCGTATTGACAATTCATTTGTGTTGTTGACAGCAAATGATAAATTAAATTGTTTGTACAAAAGCAATGCAAATTTTATCAAATTTCATTTGATAAAATTTGCATTGCTTTTGCATTGCTTCTTAGATAAAAATACAAATGAAATTTGATAAAATTTCATTTGTATTTTTATCTAAGAAGAATTATTAAATATGTTTAAATTGTTAAATGACATTCTTTGTAACCAAGAAAACTAAAATCATTCATATTTCTTGCATTATAACCTGGAAGCCTGTATAACAATTTACTGCAGATATGTATGGTTGTACTAATCGCTGACCAACGACATTTTCCAAAAAGGCTTAAACTGTCGGACATATTTATCAGCACCTCTCTCTTGCTGATGACAGTATAGATTTTTCTACTGGCTCTTCGAATGTTCGAAGATAGGGTTGCAATTATATTTTTGTTATTGGTTTTCTAATGTATCGTATAAACTCTTTACAATAACAAAAGCAAAGGTTTGTTGTGTGTACAGAATTTTAAAATTGCAAAAATATTTGTATTTTTTAACTCGTGATGTAAGGGTGCTATAAGTAGATGATATTTATCGGCATAGTTTTTCTTTTTGTGATAGATTACTGTTATTCTAAAAATTACCTGCAAATTTATAAAATTGTTGAAGAACATAAATTATAATTAAAATTGTTGTATTGAATATTTTATATTTATTTTTAGTGTACCGACGTTTTAAAGAATCCCGAATCAGTTAGGAAACATGGAAACAGGCAAATTTGATTTAATTTTAAAATAAAATTTAATTAATTTATTAATCATGAGTATATTATATATATATAGCATATATTTTAGTTTTATTGATGATGTAATTTTTTCAATCCATATTGATATTTGTTTCACTTTTATTGCTACAGTCCCACCATTACAAATTCTTACAAACCACCAATATTTATAAATATGTACGCTGTATCAATGCTGTATTTCTTAACAGTCATAATATCTGTAAGATATTTTAATTTGTGTTGTTATATAAAATACAAAATAAATATGTTGAAACTGAGTGACGTGACTGATGAATTACTTAAGTTTGTTTCACATTTACAAACCTGAATCAATGCAACTCAACATTTTTAGGCTAGCATATGCTTTGACATTTATTGGACTGCAATTTGAAAAACTTGTAGACCTATAAATTCCCACTATTGCCTGTCTGTCTGACTGACTTTCCTTAATCTTGANAAAATTACCTGCAAATTTATAAAATTGTTGAAGAACATAAATTATAATTAAAATTGTTGTATTGAATATTTTATATGCGTACTAGAAGCTTCGCCCAATGGGTTTTGTCCACTTTCGTGGACAAAACCCATTGGGCGAAGCTTCTAGTAAAAATTTCGTGATACTAAGTACATCTTTATAACAAATGTTTTACATCTTATCTGTAATAGATAAATTTTGTTACCATATATCTAGCAAAATAGAATGATGCCGTCGTTTTAACCGGATAAAAATGAAAATATGAAAATTTAATAAAATGCACAGTACTGTACAACATACAGCATTAGCACACAACATACACAGTAAATGCACAGGCATTTACTGTGTATGTTGGTGTGCTAATGCTGTTCTGCATCTGTACGGTACATGCCTTCTAAGGGAGGTTTGCGCCAGCAAATTCTGCTCTTCTCTTTTGTAACTTTTATGAATAAGCTAATACCATAAGATCTGAGATTAATGGTAAATAAATATAAAGTGTTATTTAATAATTTCGGAATGATTTTTATGTTCAAAACGGTTCCTTCAATGTAATTAAGATTGTAATAATTCAAACACACTGAATTTACATATGTGTGAGAAATCCGAAGTAAGGTCCTACCGATTGTTGTATCCAAGTCTATCGTCAGAAGACGCTTCCAATTAGTTTCTTGTTAATAAAATATTCAAGATATGTACCATAACAAAGATGTAATAAAATATTCAGATGATAAATTTTTGTGGAACGAGTGTTGTTTTCGGATTGACACACTGGAAATCTCCCTAGAGTAATACTTCTCAAACTATTCATGGATCAGTTTTTTCATTCCAATCCCTGGCTGACCAGTATTTTCGTGAAATTGCATAAAAATAGTTATAAAACAATGGAGTTCAAATGTAATTTTTTGATTAAATAACAAAATTTAGCCTAATTATTTTTAAAAAAATTGTTTTTCGGGGCGTTTTCGAGAATTCGTAGAAGTTTTTCAATAATGACTCTCTTCTTCAGCGAGTCACAATCACCTAGCACAATTAGGCTACTGTTCTCTGAGCAATACAAATTTCGCTATTTCTATATTTTAATGAAAATTTTACGTAAAAATAAATCGCCGATTTAACGTATACATAATATGAATAATATAAATAGGAGCTATATTTGCGGTACTTTTCCTGTAAATAATTACCCGCAACGTTACTGTGCTAAAGCAATGGCTACTCTTTTAACAATATTACATTTGGATGCGTTCGTTTATAGCGGTCGCTCTGCCTCTCCGCTATTTGAAAAAATTCGAAAATCTCTCAAATTACATGGAGGGCATTCGTGACTGTTTCTTATAGCTCCTGTCGTAAGTATCGCGTCTTTCAAGTAAATATATTTTTATTTTGTTTTAATTAATTTGCAAATCGTCTTTTTCTGTTTACCGCAAGAAAACGTACGACCGCTTTCGTTTCCTTTAACCAAAGGCTTTATATTTGTGTGTACGGTAGTACTTAAAATTGCGCGATGCATGCGGAAAATATATTGTCTATTTTAACTGTTCCCAACCTTTTCTCATTAGCGTACCCCCATGGCATTTCCAACTTCCCAACGAGCGACGCATGCGCAAATTTCGCACTGCCTGTTTGTAGAGTGTCGCCATTTTGAATTTTATTTTGACTCGGTTCTCGGTTCCCCGAG
>NW_019386979.1:0-17117 GCF_000671375.1 Centruroides sculpturatus | reverse complement strand
GTTTAAATATTAAGTTAAATACGTTCGAGAATACTTGCATCTGAAGATGGCCTATCATATTAGATCGAAAACGTTTTCTCAGCATCAGATGTTGGATGATACAGTAAAGTAACTTTTTCCTTCGTGAGCTTCGTTAGAGTTTCGTTCGAAACGTCATCATAGCAGAGCATGCGCACTGAGCAAGACTACTACTTTTCGAACGATTCGTTACTAACGCGTTTAACTCCTTTGACTTTACGAACGTACCCCTAGTAAGTGGTTTAAAACTGGCATGCGCATTGTTCAGTTCTTGGCCAGTGCTGCTGCCTGTTTCTAGTGGAGCTACCCTGACGGCGCCTTCGTTTTACCCTAGATTGAGAAAACGACCTTTATCGAACTCATGCTAGGATAAAAAATAATAAGAAGAAAAACGATTCTTTGACGCAGATCCCTGTACTATTATCGTAAAATAATAATCAGAACAATTCTTAATTCACTGTTTTTAAAAATGTTAAAGCCTAAAAATCCTAAGATATTTTAGTTATCAGAGGTATTCATTTACATCTGATATGGTGATGTTTTAGTTTGGTAATCCCAATTCGACAAACGAGAAAAATCTCACCTGGTCTTTAAATAATTATAAAATATTTCCACAAGTCTAATGAATGCAATTATTTAACTTAAATTTAATTAATTCACTTTCAACATGTGTTGTATATCTTAGCTGAAGATAGAAAATTAAATAAGCCATTAATTTGATTTCAAACATTCTTTGATACCTAAATGATCAGTTTTAAAAATTCATTTATTTACATATACGAGGGCTGTTCGGAAAGTTCGCGGTCTCACATAGAAAAACAAACAAAATAATGTTAAAACTTTTTTTATTTTTCAATGTAATCTCCTCTGTTAGCAATGCACTTATTCCAGCGATGTTCTAGCTTTTTTATGCCATCACAATAGGTCGATTTGTCAAGGTGTGCAAAATACTCGTTCACTTCAGAGATGACTTCGTCATTTGAGTGGAATCTCTTTCCAGCCAAGAATTTTTTTAGGTTTGGAAAAAGGTGGAAGTCACTGGGGGCCAAATCAGGTGAGTACGGTGGATGTGGAACTAATTGGAAGCGAAGTTCGTTTATCTTTTGTTCAGTGATTCTGGCGGAATGTGCAGGTGCATTATCGTGGTGGAACAGAACTTTTTTCTTCTTCAAGTGTGGCCTCTTTTCTTCGATTTCTTTCTTCAGTTTTTCCAAAAGTTCACAGTAATAGACAGCATTAATGGTCTTTCCTCTTTCTAGGTAGTCAATAAAGATGATGCCTTTAGCATCCCAAAAAACCGAGGCCATCACTTTACCCGCTGATGGAACTGTCTTTGCCTTCTTTGGTGGTGGCGAACTGTGGTGTTTCCATTGCTTCGACTGTTCTTTTGTTTCAGGAGTGTAGTAATGGATCCACGTTTCGTCAGTAGTCACAAACCGACGCAAGAAATCCTGTGGGTTTTTCTGGTAGAAGTCCAAACACTCCTTTGACATCAAAGTGCGAACACGTTTTTGCTCGGCGGTCAGCAGATGCGGCACCCACCTTGCTGAGACCTTCGTCATACCCAAATCTTCGGTTAGGATGTGGTGCACTCGGTCGACAGAGATGCCTGTTGTCTCAGCTATCTCACGCGTTTTCAAACGGCGATCTGCTAATACCAAATCGTGAACTTTGTCGATGTTTTCTTCAGTGACAGCAGTTGACGGCCGTCCGCTGCGAGGGTCATCTTCCACACTTTCTCTGCCAGATTTAAAAAGGGCTGTCCATTTTTTCACAGTGGTGTACGAAGGAGCAGACTCTCCTAAAACTTCATCCATGTCAGCTTTGATTTGAGATGGGGTCAACCCTTTTTTCGTCAGGTATTTTATGACCGCACGAGTCTCCGTCTTCTCCATTTTTGACAAAGCATGTGCACATTGACTATCTGCTAAGCTGTCGTGGCAAAACTTTACGACAAATCAAGCGGAAATTGGTATCGTATCTTTAGCAAGGATGACTGAATTATTCCCGCCAAAAATTAAATTGATCGCAGCGCCGCATATAGGCAAGGCCGCGAACTTTTCGAACGGCCCTCGTATATTTGCGTTTTAACATTTGTTTTGTTGAAGGTTCAAATAAAACAAATAATTTTTTTAATATCGGACTGTGCATGCATTCAGTTACAAATCGTTTCAGTTTTCAAGGAATGACTTACACAAACGTAGCTGACTGAATATTCGCAATAATATGAAATAGATGCATTGGAAGCTGGTAATATCAATAAACTCAACAATTTTTAAAGATTTTGAAACAAACTTTCCAGCAGCATTTTTTAAATTAAATATTTCTGGCAAATAGGATCTGACAGTATGACTTTTTGACCCCAAGTTAAGTAGGGCTTGTTTACGCCATTCATTGTCTACAACTTATAAATCAACATTAACATTTTTAAACATTATAAACAACGGCTCCAAAAACCTCACTGTTAAATTTTGCGAATTACTCTAAACAAAACCTTGAGAGGTTGAAATTACCCTAGAAACGGCAGCACTGTTCTTGGCTATAAAATGACATTGCGCATGCCTTGAATTCAAACCAAAAATACGCTTTTAAAGCGGTAAATAAAAAATAATTATATTTATTTTTATGTAATTTTTCTCAATTATTTTCATATAGTTTATTATTATATGTAACTATTACTGATGTTAGTTTTCAAATTTCCATATTTATATTATATATTGTATCAGATATAATGTATCTTTTGTAACTTATTATTAATGTTGGTATGTTATTATTTATTATTCTTACTTTTATGTATTATTTTTTAAAGTAATATCGACATCGGACTGTTATTAATTATTTTCGGATATTAATACATGTGATTATTGTATTACTTTAATAATATATCATGTACAGTACTGTACGTGTTTACCTTCTAATAAAAAAAATATTTATTTTTTACTCAATAAAAAAAACCTAATTTTTTTATTTCTAAGTATAACATTTTAATTTTAAAATGTCCGGGTCGGCAATTTTGAAAAGGTGACTACACTATATTTAAATAAAATTAAAAGAAAGCAATGTTATAAAATTTTTGAAAGAAAAATGTTTATAATAATGAATTATTTTTGCAGAAGACTATCACATATATTTAAATTGAGTTAAGTCATTTATGCATATTTATTGCATACTAAAACTGTTGGAGTAAAAGAATTTGTCAATGTGTAATTTGTTCAACTTCATTTACATAACAGTTGAATGAGATGTGAAAAATTTTTCTCTCACCTCCTTGGTCATCCAGTGCGACCAAGGTTCGAATTCCTGCTTCTTTGCTCTGTATTGAAATAATAATAATAAAATCAGTTGGTATAAATAAGAAAAGTTATTTAATATAATGAAAATTTATTAATATTCAATATTAGACGAAAAATTTTAAAATTTGAAATATACTGTATATAAACAAATATTTCACTTACTTCCTCACATAGCATAAGCATACGCCTAGTGCTCTCCAAAGACTGAAATGAAATAAAATATACAGTGTTTAGAAGTTTTATTTATTTACAAAATTTATTCTGTATTAATTTTAATAATTCACTTTACTAAAACAAAATAAATTTTTTACAAAATGCATAAAAACTATCGTTTCGTTATCTGCTTTCTTGCAAATGGTTACCATATCTTCCTTGAATCAAATATTTTTGATCTTTTCAGCCCATCGTAAAATTATTGAAAAATGTTCATAACACTGCATTCGAATACTAGTGTCTCAATATTACAAAATTTTTTTCAATAATGTCTACTTTTAATGATAGGAGATCATGCACACGATGAGGTTTGAAAGTTTAACTCCTCCCACTTGGGAAAAATTAAAATATGTTAAAACAGTTTATTGTATCTAACTTTTATTTACTTTGTTCCCATTCAGTTCCCCCTTAGTCTTACTGTATCGTATTATTCTATATATCTAAATTATAAAAATTAATACACTAAATTATGTTAAATTATGTAAAATAATGTGTTTTTTAAAACTCCATCCTTTTAAAAATCCTGTGCACGAACCTCGCTGAAGGGCCCAAAAGAAACGTTATTTGGGTTAAGGAACATAATCTAATGAAGTATAAAACAATTGAGTTTAGTTAATTAATGTTTCTAGTCCTTTAAATATTGTTTTATCAATATTAGTCTATTGTGACTATAATAGGACTTATTATACTAATTTCACTTGCGGATTCAATCTCCAATAATTTCTTGCCAATAATTTCACTTGCGGATTCACTTGCGCACTTGCCACTTGCGGATTCACTTTTATCTCCAAATTAAATCAGTATACAATAACGAGTCCTATTAATAGATTATAATCAAAACAGACTAGTATTGATAAAATGGGCATTAGTGTTCAGAGAAGAAAATTCGAAATTATTTTTTATTCATTTGAAAGTTTAACATTAAGAAAATTAATATACTATAAGCTCATTTTGTGTTTCTGGAAATAACATTGTATACATGGAACAATAGATAAAATGTTTTAATAATTTAAATGTTCGAAAATTAAAATAAGTACTATTTTCATCAATAAGTTGATAGCGAATATAATTGTTTTGTAATGTCTGTTTAAATTTTCCAATTGTGCAATAAAGAGCTGTTTTATCAATATAGGAGCTCTGGATTTAAATTTGTATAAAACCTATGATCTTTATGATAATGCAAGCTAAAACTATAATTCATCATATATAACGGTTAGATTAGAACTGTAGTCAATCCATTTAATATAACTGTCACATTTCAAATATGAACATAGAAAATAGGATTTTATGTTTGTTATAACAAACATAAAATCCTATTTCCTCTTAAAATGATGAATAAGTCAACAATGATCAAATGCAAGCAAGCAAATATCTCAAACGTCATGCAATTTTAAATTGAAATATCAGCATTACAGCTCATACAAGATATCAGACGATTAAAGATTTTAAATAAGTCTAAATAACATACATCAATATATTATGCAAAAATGATTTGAAAAAATATTGTTTAGAACGATTAGATCACAGTACAGTACACCAATGTTCGTACAGCAAATAAATAAAATTAATAGTTTCATTATATCACTTTTGTGTTTTATTTAAAATGTATTAATTTCAACCATTATATTTTAAAATTAAGTTTATATGCATTTTATATTCTTCTTCTTCGTGTCATATCAGATTACTGACGTCGGCGACACCCGGCGCAGATTAATAATACGCCAAGGTGTGTACTGGGGAAGGATGATACCCAGAGTGGTTTCCCGTTGCCTTCTCTGGGGCGCGATGGTACGCGAGGGGAAAGAATGCCTCCCGGGAGGACTTTTATGGGGAACTGGCCTCCTATTTAGTCGTTATCGGCAAGGAGAAAACCCAGAAAACTCCAAGCAGCCAGCCTGTCCGATCGCGGCGCGAACCCACGACCGAACGCCCAGTGTTTAGGGTACGAAGACCGCTCGGCCACTGGTGGGCTCCATTTTATATTGCATATTTTAATTCAAATAAATTTGACTTGTAAATGGAAATGATTATTTATTCAGTTCCATATTATTTTATATATTGCCCATCTCATTTATATCAGATGATCGTGACTACATTATAATTATAAATTTTCAAAATTAACATTATTTTTTTTCTATTAAGAATCAATATTCACATCATATACTTAAGATATTCACTATATTTTGAAAAAAGCAAAATTATACTAAAAGCAAACCAAAGATTCCATTTCATATTAAACATTTCTAAATTTATAATTTGAAATTTTCAGTCATAAGTAATATTGGGGACGTACAATGCTTTCGATAAATCAATATTTACATTATATGCAAACAGCATATGCAATATTGTAAGATTTTGTGGAATTAAAATTCAGGAGAAAAATAATTACAAAAACTAATACTCAACTGCCAGTAATTTTAATGATGACAAAAACGAACTTTAGAGAGATACTTGTTCCACGTTTTCGTAAATAATTTCTTTAATGCTGTATCATTTAAGAATTTATCAAAAATTTATTCATCGATCTCTACTATCTAAATGAAAAGTTTAAAACTTACTTTAAACAACAACAAATTTTAAAATATTAATGTAAATGATATTAATTGTATGCACACGGACAGTTCTGAAGTAGGCCAATAAACCAATGACATTATATTTTAAGTCACGTAACGTTATTTTTCATTTTTTTTAAGTTTTATGTTAAATTATTAAAATCTATTATGTACTTTACTGACTTTTCCAATTTACTGTTAAATTCTTATTAAAATAGTTATTTTTATCGATTAATAAAGTTTACGCAATTTCGAATTAGTTAGTATTCCACTATGTTTTGTTTCGATTAAATTTCCATGAGAATGTTTTTTAATTTTCTTTTTTTTTCTTTCTTCAAGAATTAAAACATAATTAACTATTAATATGACAAATCAAATTTTGCTTCTAATCAGATTTCTTCTGCTATTCTCTAGTGGAATAGATACTTAATACTAGGGTTTTTTCCCTTGAGACTGAATTTTTTTTTGTATTTGAAAATTCCGAAAATTAGATGTATCCCTGGAAATCCCGAAATTTTATTTCTTTCTGCACCAAAAATAGAGAGACATACAAATGTTACTGACTAAATCATCACAATACATAAAACAATAATTTTCAGATTATACTTTTTAATTCAAAAATATCACAATTTTTATTCTCTCTGTATGATACTGTATGAACTTCGGAAATTTAGCTGCCCGCATTGCTCACAGACTCGATTCTAAGATTCATCTATCTTCATAATGTACGGTACCTTGCTGATTCGTTTTTTAAATAGTATTTCATTTTAATATATTTTTATTATATTAAAAAATCCAATGAAGAGAGTGCAATTGTAAACAATAAATCTTTAAATTATTGTGCCGAGGTTAATCTATCTAACCTCGTATTAATACAAATGTGTTAATTGGACATTTATAAATGATGCATTCAACATATAAATTGACCTGATCAATAAACAGTCGAATTTATAGGCGCAAAGCAGTTGAGGACAGCGAAGAGAGCACTTCTATTGATGAAGCGAAAACAATCATTATTAATGTATTTTTCCAAGGAGGAAAAATATATCCTAGAAGGTACTGCACATTAAGTATTTAAACGCTGAAGAAAATACAAATTTGTGCAGTTATTCCTGGCTAGACTATTTTGCCAAATAGGAATCATTATCTGAATATGTAATGATGTTGCAAGACTTTTCAATGAATACGGAACAGTCTACTCTTCACATTCAGAACATGACATAAGTCAGGAAATTGCACAATCCGTGACATTAGCAGACAATAGTAGAAGCAGCAATGCCATCAATGAAAAAAAGATACACTGTTCAACTTTTCCATGCCAAACAAACAATCGAAGAACTGTAGTAATTTGAGGCAAAAGAGAATGCAGCTTTAAACATCATGAATTTACTTGGTAAACTGAAAACTATTCCTCCAACTTCTGTCGAATCAGAAGGAGCAGTTTTTTAACATTTTTATTTATCTTCTTGATAGTTTCTTTAAAAAAATATAAATAATCGATACTTCTATTTTTAAAATATTGACTGAATTTTTAACGTTTTTAGATAGAGGAACGATATCATTGTTTCTAATGTTTTAACTTGTTTTATTTTTATTATTTTTTATTTTTTTGTATTAGCTAAATACATAAAAAAACTAGATTAAAAACCGGTTTATTTTTATTATTTTTAAAATAAAAGAGCATGATATTTATATTTATTCTTAATTTTAATTATATGTAATGTTTTATTTGCCTCCAGCAAATTACTGTAATCTCATAATTTTTACAAAATCATTAATTCCTGGATTTCCCAGTATTCCCGGAAATGGCTTCATTTTTTCGAGAATTCCTGGAATGAAGAAAGCTGCATATAAACAGAGACCCTATTAGGTACTAACTTTTATACAGTATATATTTAATTATATTTATCAGATTTTTAAAGTCCTGCCTCCATTCTAATCTCTTTGACATATGAATAAAATTCTTATATACAAACTTAACCTTTATCGATTTTCATTTACACAATTATTGATTTGATATTTATGAATTTATTCTTAACTTTAAATTAATAAAAGTTAATTTTATAAAAATAGATATCTCCAAGATTTTATTCAAATTATACTTTACATTCATAATTTGAATACAATTTTGAGGAGAAATATATATATATATAGGAGAAAGTGGTGCAAGATGTGGCCATGGGGTAAGACGGGGACGTCTGTTTATTCGTGGTTAACGCGCTTTCATCTAGCTGTTATTTGGGGAACTAAATGTCAACCTCAAAAGGGATCAGGGGACGAGAGAACGTCCGAATCGTTCTCTTTGTTTGGAAGTAAGACAGTTTTCCATGTTTCAGCAATACTTCATCTAATTTTACGCCCGCTACAAAGTTTCTTCAAAGTATTATTGTGAACTTTTACATTACCTTTTACATGAAGATATTATGGTATTCGAAGTAACCTTTAATTAATTAAGACTGTAATTGTTTAGTTTTGAAATAAAGTTAACCTGTGTTTGCAGTCAGTGTGTAAAGTGCACTGTTGGGGCAAGATGGTGGGGGTAAGATGGGGTACCCCATCTTGCCCAAGGTTGGCCATGAATTCTGCTGCTGGCTAGAGCCTTTATTTTATTTATGAAAATATTTTTTAAATTTAAATACTATCTTAACAAGAAATAAAATGTGAGATAACAATCGAAATAAAAATTTTTTCCCACAAAAAACAAAAAGCGTCTGCTTAAAAAATAGCGAAACTGAGCATGCGCGAAGGTGACGGTATCGTCTGGTAAAGTAAATATGAGCAAGTTCAAACTTTTATATTTATTTATTAATTTTTTCTATAAGCTTCGATATGTTTTATGATTAATATTCATTGCACTTTTGCTTCGATATATTTATCGCTAATGTTCCATTAATAAATAAGTCTTCTAGTTAATATATTGTTGGATACTTGACGTCTTTTAACTGTAGAATGCCTCTATTGTAGAGGGTTATACTCTGTATCTACAGAGAGTGGGCTAAATATAGCCGTTGTGATAAATGGGCACACTGTTCTTGTGCCAATATTGAAGAAAACGACAGTTTAACCATTTTAATTTGTCCTTCTTGTATATAAAAATAATATCCACCATCTTACCCCTAGGTGGGGCAAGATGGTGCATTTACATGTAATNTGCAAGACTTTTCAATGAATACGGAACAGTCTACTCTTCACATTCAGAACATGACATAAGTCAGGAAATTGCACAATCCGTGACATTAGCAGACAATAGTAGAAGCAGTAACATTATTTTTTTTCTATTAAGAATCAATATTCACATCATATACTTAAGATATTCACTATATTTTGAAAAAAGCAAAATTATACTAAAAGCAAACCAAAGATTCCATTTCATATTAAACATTTCTAAATTTATAATTTGAAATTTTCAGTCATAAGTAATATTGGGGACGTACAATGCTTTCGATAAATCAATATTTACATTATATGCAAACAGCATATGCAATATTGTAAGATTTTGTGGAATTAAAATTCAGGAGAAAAATAATTACAAAAACTAATACTCAACTGCCAGTAATTTTAATGATGACAAAAACGAACTTTAGAGAGATACTTGTTCCACGTTTTCGTAAATAATTTCTATAATGCTGTATCATTTAAGAATTTATCAAAAATTTATTCATCGATCTCTACTATCTAAATGAAAAGTTTAAAACTTACTTTAAACAACAACAAATTTTAAAATATTAATGTAAATGATATTAATTGTATGCACACGGACAGTTCTGAAGTAGGCCAATAAACCAATGACATTATATTTTAAGTCACGTAACGTTATTTTTCATTTTTTTTAAGTTTTATGTTAAATTATTAAAATCTATTATGTACTTTACTGACTTTTCCAATTTACTGTTAAATTCTTATTAAAATAGTTATTTTTATCGATTAATAAAGTTTATGCAATTTCGAATTAGTTAGTATTCCACTATGTTTTGTTTCGATTAAATTTCCATGAGAATGTTTTTTAATTTTCTTTTTTTTTCTTTCTTCAAGAATTAAAACATAATTAACTATTAATATGACAAATCAAATTTTGCTTCTAATCAGATTTCTTCTGCTATTCTCTAGTGGAATAGATACTTAATACTAGGGTTTTTTCCCTTGAGACTGAATTTTTTTTTGTATTTGAAAATTCCGAAAATTAGATGTATCCCTGGAAATCCCGAAATTTTATTTCTTTCTGCACCAAAAATAGAGAGACATACAAATGTTACTGACTAAATCATCACAATACATAAAACAATAATTTTCAGATTATACTTTTTAATTCAAAAATATCACAATTTTTATTCTCTCTGTATGATACTGTATGAACTTCGGAAATTTAGCTGCCCGCATTGCTCACAGACTCGATTCTAAGATTCATCTATCTTCATAATGTACGGTACCTTGCTGATTCGTTTTTTAAATAGTATTTCATTTTAATATATTTTTATTATATTAAAAAATCCAATGAAGAGAGTGCAATTGTAAACAATAAATCTTTAAATTATTGTGCCGAGGTTAATCTATCTAACCTCGTATTAATACAAATGTGTTAATTGGACATTTATAAATGATGCATTCAACATATAAATTGACCTGATCAATAAACAGTCGAATTTATAGGCGCAAAGCAGTTGAGGACAGCGAAGAGAGCACTTCTATTGATGAAGCGAAAACAATCATTATTAATGTATTTTTCCAAGGAGGAAAAATATATCCTAGAAGGTACTGCACATTAAGTATTTAAACGCTGAAGAAAATACAAATTTGTGCAGTTATTCCTGGCTAGACTATTTTGCCAAATAGGAATCATTATCTGAATATGTAATGGTGTTGCAAGACTTTCCAATGAATACGGAACAGTCTACTCTTCACATTCAGAACATGACATAAGTCAGGAAATTGCACAATCCGTGACATTAGCAGACAATAGTAGAAGCAGCAATGCCATCAATGAAAAAAAGATACACTGTTCAACTTTTCCATGCCAAACAAACAATCGAAGAACTGTAGTAATTTGAGGCAAAAGAGAATGCAGCTTTAAACATCATGAATTTACTTGGTAAACTGAAAACTATTCCTCCAACTTCTGTCGAATCAGAAGGAGCAGTTTTTTAACATTTTTATTTATCTTCTTGATAGTTTCTTTAAAAAAATATAAATAATCGATACTTCTATTTTTAAAATATTGACTGAATTTTTAACGTTTTTAGATAGAGGAACGATATCATTGTTTCTAATGTTTTAACTTGTTTTATTTTTATTATTTTTTATTTTTTTGTATTAGCTAAATACATAAAAAAACTAGATTAAAAACCGGTTTATTTTTATTATTTTTAAAATAAAAGAGCATGATATTTATATTTATTCTTAATTTTAATTATATGTAATGTTTTATTTGCCTCCAGCAAATTACTGTAATCTCATAATTTTTACAAAATCATTAATTCCTGGATTTCCCAGTATTCCCGGAAATGGCTTCATTTTTTCGAGAATTCCTGGAATGAAGAAAGCTGCATATAAACAGAGACCCTATTAGGTACTAACTTTTATACAGTATATATTTAATTATATTTATCAGATTTTTAAAGTCCTGCCTCCATTCTGATCTCTTTGACATATGAATAAAATTCTTATATACAAACTTAACCTTTATCGATTTTCATTTACACAATTATTGATTTGATATTTATGAATTTATTCTTAACTTTAAATTAATAAAAGTTAATTTTATAAAAATAGATATCTCCAAGATTTTATTCAAATTATACTTTACATTCATAATTTGAATACAATTTTGAGGAGAAATATATATATATATAGGAGAAAGTGGTGCAAGATGTGGCCATGGGGTAAGACGGGGACGTCTGTTTATTCGTGGTTAACGCGCTTTCATCTAGCTGTTATTTGGGGAACTAAATGTCAACCTCAAAAGGGATCAGGGGACGAGAGAACGTCCGAATCGTTCTCTTTGTTTGGAAGTAAGACAGTTTTCCATGTTTCAGCAATACTTCATCTAATTTTACGCCCNGTGCGAAGAAGTATTTACTTTCGACACTTGGAGCAGCACCGTCGCCGTAAAAACTTCGCGCTAGCCGGACCTCCACCGTAATCCGAGCGCAAACGCAAATAGGTCACGTGATTAAAAGCTTTTACGGCGAGGGGATTTTACGCCGTTTTTACGGTAGTGGAGTCCTAGCCTTATGTAGAAAATCTTAAATCCAAGCATACTTGTGTTTTTTTTTCTTTTTCTTTCTTTTAGTTGAAAGTAAACTGATTGACAATGTTAAACAAAAAACCGCACTGTAGTAATCATATCGCCTTCATTGTAGTATTCATATTACCAAATACCGGTTTTATTGTGGCATTAATTAATATTACATTTAAATGCTAACGTATTTAATTCATAGTCTTACACAATATTTTTGAAAATCAACTAATTTATTATATTTATTTTTTAATGCTATCCTGAACAAAACTTATATTTATATAAAATCTATATTTATTGTTGAAAATATAAAGATTTATAACGTCTAAAATTTCTTAAAATTAGTTTAAACATGTAAAATGATAAACATTATGCTTTGAATAGTGTAATTTTATTTAACAGATAATTAAGTTTCTTTCGCTCTTTTAACAGACTTAAAATATTTATAAGTAACAGTAAAATGTAAATTTTTTTCATCTTTTTGAAGAAAAAAAAATACGAAATTCTAAGTTTGAATATTGTAAATTATTACATCATGAATCCAAATATAATACTATTTTAGAATGAAATGAATCGGAAACACGCAATCTTGCATGAAGTTGAAATACAAAACTGTTAAAGGTTAAGGACCGATTGCATTTAATCTTGAGATTAAAACTCATGCAGTTTAATCTACAGAATTATTCTCGTTGTTGCACCAGTGTAAATCTTTGGGATAAACTGACAGATCAGTTAACCGACGGATTTCAGGTGATTGTTACCATGTATTTTGCTGATGTACAGAAATTTTAATCTGGCCGACCAGTTCCTATTCCGATACGTCTGTGTACATCCTTTATTTACTCATTTAAACAGTTTATCCTGATATTAGCGAAATATTAATTAAGAAAGATCTTATAACGTTTTATAGAGATTAAGTTTTGAGAATCGGTTTTAAAGGCTAGTTTTAAGCTAGGAGTCAATTAATTCTGACAATTAATAATTTCACATTATAGTACTTATTAATATATTTTATAACGTATATGACGCAGCATGCAGGGTGTACATTACATCGCACGTGGACGCCGTCGTCAAGGGGCGCCAGAAGATATTCCAAATTAAGTGTCTGATTTGAATTATGAAATGATAGAAAAATGGATGAAACAAAACATTACGTTGAAAAAATAAAGTAAGCTCTAACTGTCAAACTGTTAACGCTTGCATTATATATTTATACGGATTTATAATATTGCACTGCGAAGTGGCTTTGGTGGAGAGTTTCTCGCCCGGCGAGGAATAAACTTGTACGGACTAGTATATTGAACGTTCCAGGTTTAGTTCACTTAAAGTTTTTCTCCTCCAGCCTGTTTACAATTGCTCCGTGTAACACGACTACTCAACTATCGGCCAGTTAGCCGAAATATCCTTACTATCTGACGGGTCATTGTAACTCGTGCAACGAGCGTGGATTTTTCTTTATATTAGTGACAAGGGCAAAATTTATTCCTCAGACAGTTTTCCTGGAACCGGCAACTAGATTCGTGCAACCGGCCCTAAAGGATGTAGCCGTTTTCTATTTCAATTTAGTGCGTTGTAATGAATAAAACTTATCTTAAGCTATGACTTTTAGTTTATTTTAAAGTATAAAATAAATGATTACCTCATCTGTAACTTGGTTGGCCTTGAGTTGGAGTTGTTCCAACTCGCTGGGCTCGCCATTTACCGCTGGTGGAGCAGGAGCGGGCATGTTTTACCCTGAAATATTAATCAAATCATCATTATACATATAATAATAACAGTTAAAATGATTTAATAGCATTAGAAAAATTATGAGTATCATTTAAATTTTAAGCTTTAATATATTCAGAAGATATTTATAACTAAACGATATTAAACATCAAAACATTGAATGGGAAGAGCAGAGTTGGTGGATCTTATGCAAAGGAGAGTGAACATTTTGTGCCTGCAAGAGACAAGATAAAAAGGAAATATAGCTAAAGAACTTTGTGAAGGGTACAAGCTGTTTGTGAGTGAAACGAATAAGGGAGGAAGGAATGGAGTTGTATCGTAATTGATAAAGTTCTTTTAACCTCAAGACATTGTCTTTTGACAGTGTCTGTGAGGTTAAACGAAGGTGTGATAGAATTATGAGCGTTAAGTTACAGCGTTATGTTAAGTACCTGGTCCTCAGCCAGGTAGTGGAGAAGAAAATACAAAATTTTGAACAGATCTTGACCAAGTTATAATGTGTGTTCCTATGAACGAGAGATTAATCTGTGGGAGTGATTTAAATGGTCATGTTGGGAAGAGGAAGAATGCGGAAAGAAGAGTTCTTGGGAGGTGGAGTGTGGGAGAAAGGAATGGAGAGGGAGAAAGACTAGTCGATCATGCTATGGCTTTTGACCTTGCGCTAGTTAACACCTACTCTGTGAAGAAAGCGAACCAACTGGTTACATACATGAGTAGAGGTAGCCTGCCAGATTGATTTTATCTCGTTCCGCAGGAAACATCCGAGAGAAGTGAGAAACAGTAAGGTGTTAAATGGAGAAAGTGTTGCTGCACATAGAGTTTCCTGGTGGATTGTGACTTTCTTATGAGCCATTGTAAGAATTGTGTTAGCCAGATTAAACAAAGGATCAAAATAGTAGAGTGAAGAAGCGACAATTATGTTGGAAAGAAAATCAGAAAACTGATAACAAAAGAAAAGAGGAAAAGATGAAGACCAAAGACGCGTTGGAAAGATAAGGTGGAAGAAGACTTGAACCAAAGGGGTCTTAAGAGAAGAAGAAGCCCCTGATAGGGAGAAATGGAAAAAACGTATTAGATAAGGAAACGCCGACCCCATATTAACATAGGAAAAGGCGAGGATAATAAAGAAGATATAGAAAATCATATGTCAAGGCTTAATAAGAGAGTGATCTTTATGCAAAGCCCGACATTTTACATCCCTTCAATTTCTCGCTTGGGAGAAATTCTTCCTAGTGCAGATTACTGGGTTATTCCCAAAACCCAGACCAATCTGCTAGATTTCTGTTAAAAGATGACTTGAGATTCAATTTACAGATTGATTCTCGATCATGTTTATGTGTAAAGAACAAGGGGGTATGTAATTTATCCTTTCAACATCAGTAAGAATCGTTTACCCGTTCAGCAAGACTATCCAGACCAACTTCATTTGGAACAGATTCATGCCATTTCATATATTTGTAGGAACTCAAAATACTACATTTTTGGTGTTTTAACAGAGACTATCTTGTTTTTATATAAAATTTTTCCGGAGTGCTATTTAACTGCTACTTCTTGTCAAGAATTTTCTTGAGATTCGAAAGACCAGCCAGCTCTTCAGAGTGATCAATCAGGTCTCTAGATTTGAATCCAATAGAACATATCTGAGATGTTCTAAAAAAATTCATTGCATTTCGAAGATGACTGAAATACTGACCAACTCTACACATTAATACATAATGTAGAGATAACGGACAAGAAAAATGTGTTTGCTCGTCTCGTTAACTTTACAAAATTTGGCACTAAGTCATCCAGTTGTTTTCGGGCTCGACATTATTAGAAAAAGTTTTTGCCAAACAAACTTTTTCAGAAAGAACCAAATCGATCGAGTGCACCATTATCAAAGACATTAAAAAAACTCAGAAACAAACAGTGCAATATTTCCATCCCCATGTTATTAGCAAAAAACTTCTGAAAAGTATTATTCAAGTGCATAAATTCTTATCTAAGAAATACAGTATAAGCACATCATTTGCATTTTGAGACTAGTTTGAAATAGTTGTAATTATTTTTACTTTAGATAAATTTACCGCCATGTTTTGACAATACTGGTCGTTTTCACGACAAGAACTATCAAACAGTATTAACGGAAAAACAAATTAGTTCATTTTAACAAGCATTTGTATTTGTCTCATGCCACTATTCACAGACTATATAGTCAGTTTTCTATTAAGAGCATGACTTCAATGGAGTCGATCAAAATAAATGAAAAATGGAAGACATCTCGATCCATATTATTCACTAGCTGTTACCCGCGACTTCGCCTGCGCGAATTTTGCAAGCAAACACCATTTAGTATTTCAACAATCACAATAATTGTTATATAACACCTAACGCTGAGAATCAAACGAACTGTTTTCAATTTGATCAATTTTCTGAAACGTTTACAATCGTTCTATAATCGAACCAATATACAATAACAAATTAGAATTTAAAACGGTTCGAACTTTTGGTTAAAAAATCGAAATATATAAAAATATTTATAACAATGTCTGAAATGTTATCAATTTAATACACCTAAGTACTCAATGAAGACTAAACTAGTTGAAAACAAAAAATCACATCTAAAATAGTACAGTAGAAGCCGTTCTTCAGGTTAAGCCTTAATCCTTTTCCTCTCCCCGCAGGGGGAATTTCGAAAAATCCCTTCTTAGTGTGCATTTTCATAATGTACTCTGTACCAAATTTCACCTCTGCAGGTTCAGCGGTTTGCTCTGGGCGATGATGAATCAATCAGTCAATTAGTCAGGACAAGTAATTTTATATACAGTAGAACCTCGATTATCCGGACTAATTGGGGATGAAGGTAGTCCGGATAAGGAAAAATCCGGATAATCGAAACAAATACTTTGTCTTTTAATGATAATACAACATGTTTTCTTTTCGATTACATATCGGTAATATTAAAAGTAAATACAGTACAGTATTTAAATCGTGATCAAATTTTCAAGAAACAAACGTTCGTATTGAATTCGGACTACTACTGACCAGCGTTAACAGACTACCTATTGTTTAAAAGGCCCTCTGGTGGCGCAAGAAGACGGA
>NW_019386978.1:7590-16515 GCF_000671375.1 Centruroides sculpturatus | reverse complement strand
TGCCAAGTGTTGACATATTGCTATACAGGAATATTATTACCAGTATATTTTGGAAATGGACAATAATTTTATTAAATAATGTGTTTTGTACATTTTTATTAATGGAGGTTTGTAGTTTTGTTGCATCAGTTTACATCAAACTTTCTTATTCAATTTAAATTGGAATAGTATTCATTGGATTCACTGTATATTGATGAATTAGCTGACTTAATTTTCAACCATGCACACTTTTGTTGTTTAAAATATATTTAATTACCTAAGAATACAGTAAAAGAAAGATTTGATTTATAAAATAAAAATTTAATTTTGGAAAAATACAAGTTTGAAATTATTTTTGCCTGAATGGGACAAATTTTTGAGTTTTTTTAATCTTTAGTGAACATCAGATCNTTATAGTTTCATTGAATATTTATATTCTTTTATATAATACTTTAAGAGTTTCATCTAATTTTACTTAAAAGTATCCTTATTTTGTCACTGAGGTGTTTGTACTTAAATTACTTAATCATATTTTAATTTAATATTTTTTAATGCAATAGAATATACTTAATTCTAGTTTCTTTCATTTCAAGTAAATTTTAACTACCTCTCCAAAAATAATAATTATTGTAACTAACTGCCTGTAGAGAAAAAAAGTAAATTTCTTGATAAAAGATTTTATAAATAATTACAATGAAAAATAAATTGAACAATCCAGTCACATTAATTACTTAACATCTATCATATAAATCCTTTAAAAAAAAATGTAGATGATCTATATTTAAAATAGATCAATTTGGCAATTCTGCTATAGTTTTATGCATGTTTAATGAATGTTCACATACTTGTATACACATCATTTAGGAAAAAATATACAATTAGATAAATGAATTGTAAGTATATTTAATATGTTTTATAATTTTGTCAGTGATAGAATGCAAAAATAGCATTAAAATCAGAAAATTTAATTTTTGACAAAAATATTATTTTTGAACTTCTAAAAATCAATAGTAGTATTTATTATTTTGTAATAGAATCAATGTAGAAATAAATTATGTTATATAAAATGAATTGGATCAGTGAAATCCATTTTTACAGTATTATTTATATATTCATCTAGTCAATTTTACTTAACCTTTCAGTTTTGTATGCAATTTATTGTATAATTTATTGATTTATCATTAACAATTATCCATTATATATCCTTCTATTATGTGTAAAACTATATTAATTGGATGCTTAACTGTCATCAAAAGATAAAAAGATTAAATTAGATATTCATTTTTAAATTAAACATTACCTTTTCAAATTCAGTATAAACTATTATGATTATTTGAAATTTGTATTTGTAATTTAAGAATTATTTTATCATATTAATGTAAAAAAATTAATATAAAATACCTGGCTTCCATTAGTTAAATAATTAATATTGCATTTGCCATAGATATGTAGAATGTGTGTATGCATGTTTGTTTTTTATGAGAGTGATTGAAATTTATACTGAATTTTAAAAATAAATGATAATTTATACATTCAAACCAATGAAAAAACTAATGTTTTAAGTGCAATCAACTGTATAAAACAATATTCAAAAGAGATGTTTTATTTTAAAGAAATGAAAATAAGGACTTTTATAACATTATTATTTCCATTTTATTTTATTAATTTTTTACTACTGTTATGTATGTCAATATTTATCTACATTAAAATGCAATGGATTGTTTATTGTGGACTAGTCTACTTAAATATATTTACTAAGGTGCTTTGAAGGATGAAATTTTACATAAAAAGATGATAATAAAAAATAAATTGCCTGTACAAAAAGGCTTCTCTTCCACAGCATCTGTGGTTTACTCAGGATGGCTCCCATTTATTCTCTAAATGTATTATTTAGCTGTATTAGAGAAGGCTTCATTATTAGTATATATTGTAATATGCCAATAAACTTTATTTATGAAAGTTTTGTGCCATTTTTAATATATACTTTGTTGATTTTTGTTGTGCTTGATGGATATAGGCAATGTAATCGATAATAAATTACTTTGTAATAAAGAATTTTCAGTTTTATTCTGAAAGAGGCTGTCTTACTATTATTTAAGTCAAACTTTATAATTGAAAAACAATAACAACCTATATTTTATTGAGTGTTTTTCACTCAAAGTTCTTTCAGTATTAGAATAAGAGATTGCCTTATATAAGTAAACTCTATACATAAGTTAAATTACATAGGATAAAGCAAATTTGTGTGACTTTGATTAAATAATTATTCATATAGTGAATAAGAAAAAACAAATTGTCTCTTTGTCCAAACAAAATGAAGCTGATTTATTTTTCTAAAAAAACTAACAAATATTTAGATGATTTTTAACTGAATGCAAGAAAATGAAATGATTTATCATAAAATTACTAATTATTTATTACATAAAAATTTAATTTTGGAAAAATACAAGTTTGAAATTATTTTTGCCTGAATGGGACAAATTTTTGAGTTTTTTTAATCTTTAGTGAACATCAGATCTTTTGAAAATACTCAAAAATTCACAGCATTTGAGGTCATATTTAATGCACAGTTCACTTTTAATAGATAGAAGCCCATTACCTTCTTAACATCTATAGAATGCTGCTTTGCTAAAGAAAATGCATTTCACATTAGAACTGTTGATACAGATGATTTGTCAAGGTGTATGTTTGCTTTAACTGTATACTTGTTTTCTTACTATTTTATAAGTAATGTTTTGTAGCCTCTACCTCTATACAAAATGCATTCATATATTGTAACAGCCAACTACTTCAAATGCACTTTGCAGTATCTGACAAAAAGCAGCTGCAAGCCACTTGATCTCCTTTCCATCTATTTTGAGGTGAACATTCATATTAGCCAGCCATGGATGATCCATAAAAAAGGAGATTCAACAATCCTAATTGTAAAGTACGATAAAAATGTAATAAAACCATCTTTCTATTTGCTATATACAGAATTTATATATACTCTCATTTAAAAAATGTTATGCATCAAGGTGATGCTGGAATCAAATGAAACTTTATTAGTGCAAATATGATAAGTAATTACAGCAAAAAGAAAATTTCCTGTACAACAATGGTACAATTTAAAGGCACCTTTAATAACTTGTAGGACTTCCTCTTGAATTGATACAGTAAGACATGGAGGCATACTGACACCGTATGCTATCCTGCAGCAGATTTGTCTACAGACATTGCAACTGTTGCTCCAGATCTTACATTTGAAGATGGCACCCAATCTGGTCTCGCAGATGCTCTATGGGTATGTAATTTGGAGATGCAGACAGCATTGAAATTACACTTTCTGGGGTGAGGGTCTGATTTTTTGGGAACTTGTAACAAAATTGAGTTAAAACAAAAAATGTTTTGAAATGAGTGGTGTTTTTTAAATAAGAGATTTGAGATTTATTCAATGGTTTTGAAGTAAGTCAAAACTATTGGGTAAATCTCAACAAGTTTGGTATACCATCCTAATTATGCATGCGGTTTCAATTTTCCATTAAAAATTTTACTTCAAAATTCAGCTGTTCGAGGACAGAAATAACAAATTTCACTCTGTGCATATTATGTATATTTTTTAAAAACAAATTTTGGGTATAAATAGAATTGAAAAACATACTTCACAATTCTTTGATAGATCATCACTCTTACTGCTCACTTTGTTTACTTAGTTTGTTAAACTCTACTGAAGAAACAGTAATGTCAGCTCACCTCTTAAGGAATTTCAGATGTTTTGCAACTCCTTATATCTATAATCTGTTAGAAATCTTATGTAATATGCACATTAAGAGGACAGCAGCATCAAATTTCCCCTAGCAACTGAATTCTGAAGTAAAATTTTTGAAAATCGCATACTCGGGAAAGTACAACTATGAAATTTGGTTGAGATTTGCCTAATAGTTCTTTCTACAATGAACTCTTAAACACCTACTCTAATTATGATCATCCTGTACATTTTGGTGAAGAGGGACAAAAAGCATCTGTTGCAAATTTGTTCTGGTTGTTTAAAGTTGGGTTACAATTATGGAATTATTTACTTTGTATTAGTATTATTCTATTCCAGTGTAAAGACTTTGTTCTTAAGTGGCTTCAGTTTGCTGTTAAAGTTTATCATCTTCAGATGAGTCGAGACTTGAGACTTCGATTTATCATAGCACTTTTCAGCTTAAAAGATCACCTGATCAAGATAGGTTTTGTCATTGATTAGTATTCACAATCTGTTGTAATACATTGGGGCAAGATAACTTGTGCCAAAATTATTATTATTATTAAATGCTTTAACTTGCTTTGTATCAGGTATTCAAATTTCATTATTTTAATTAAGATAGAAGGCTGAAACTTTAAGGACATACTTAAGTTAAAATAAAGCGAAAGTAAGAAGTTAGCCAATAAAGATTTGCGCATTTTGCGCCTTAAGTAGAATGAATGATAGATAGTTTTTGTTGACTTCCTTGTGAATAAGAACATCTGTCATCATCTGATTAAATGGAAATGAAACAACTAATTTGTCAACAGGAAGGCCTTGTACAGGAAATATTTCAATATTAAATGAAATGAATCTCTATTGGTGGTAATTATTTTTAAATTTATTTTTACTTTCCCTTGCTTTGTTATATATAACGGAAAGTATGCCAATCGGTCAAAAACATAACCCCCAAGAATTTAAAAACTTTTGGACTTAGGACACCTTAAAACGTCGAGAAATGCAAAACAGTTTCCCCCCTATATGTATGTATGTATGGATGTTTGTGTGGGGGGCACGATTTTGTTCACCCTCTTTGAAGCTTAATAACGCCTGTGCGTTTTGTCGAAAATTTCTGAAATTTTGCAGGGAGGATTGTCTATTTGGAGGATCGGTGATATTAAATTTTGGTGGTTAAAGTTCAAGGGGTGGGAGAGTAAAAGGGGTCGCGTGTCATATCTCGAGTAGGGTCGGACTTAACGATGACGATTCTACTCGATATCAGCATTTACAACTTTTAATAAAACCCATCACTAGCCTCAAAATTAAAGTTTTGCCATTTTATAATTAAAAATATGATATTTAAAAACTTTTTATAACAGATGGCGCCACACACGCAGTTTTGAATGTTGCCGGGAAAGTTAAGCAACTCGTTTCTGGATTTTTAAAATTTATGTGGTAAATCTTCAATAAAGTTATCGAAGATCCATAAATTTATTTTGTAAACATTTTTAAATTTTAATAACTTAATTCTGCATTATTTCGATCGTAAAATTATTATTATTCATTTTAAATTCTAATAAGCAAATAATTAAAAATATTATTTTCTTTAATATGCCGATAACTTACTTTTATCAAACTACGGTATATATCAAATGCCACATTTACTGGTACATTGAATATATTATTTACCTATTACAATTTAAAATAAATTATTATAATTTTACGATTGAAATAATGAAGAATTAAATCAAAATTTAAAAAAAAATTTTAAATAAAAAGAGGGGGAAAACTACTGTGCTGCCATCTAAGAATTAAGATTTAGAAATTGAATATTTATTTAAATTTACGATAAGATAGTGTTTATATCACAGGCGGGATTTTGAAATTAAATTATGATAATTTTTAAGAGTTAAATCAATTTAATAAAGATGTCGTTAATTATATTAGTCCGATAGAATTTAATCCCGATTCGGGAACCGGTAGCAGGAAAGAAACACGTAACCACGTGTTTTCCATTACTTTTTTCTTTAAAAATGAATAGGGATTTACGTATTGTGGCGAAAATTATAGATTCTTGTAAATTAACATTATTACGCAGGGCAGTCGTTAGTGTTTAAAGTATATTTGGTGTTTCTATAAATATGAATTTACAGATTAAATCGTATCTCTGATCGATACGGAACTTTGCCGTGATTGTAGATATTTCTATAGTAACGTCAATTAGAAAATGATAAGCGTGTTGTATTGATTATCGCGAAGTAATTACACGCAAAGATGTCGATATTAAAATTCAACGCCGTTATAATGGGAGGCCCGGGATCGGGAAAGGGTACCATTTCCTCTTTTATAGTAAAGCACTTTCAGTTAAAACATATTTCTATAGGTGATATGTTAAGGAATGAAATACAAGATAAAACAGGTATTGGTATTTATTACTAATGTTTCTGTTATGATTTAATGTTTTTATTAAATTATTACTTATGGGTGTGCAATCTTATGCACATTAAGTTATACCTCCAATTCCAATTTAATATTTCTTGTGTATAATTTATATTTTAAAAAAAATTACTGGTGGTGATCTGTTGCACGACAGTGCTCGACTTTGTTTCTAATGATTTTCCTCAAATTTTGTGACTTGAGGTGACTGATGTTGTGCTTTGTTGTTGGAACATGCAGTTACAGATTTATTATATTTGATTTACAAATTTCTAATTAATTTTGAAATTTTCTTGCTTGTGACTCGTCATATGCTCTATTTGATGTTTAAAAATTTATTAGATTACAGTACTCTTGAGGTGGTCCAAATTGATTGTCGAACAGCATCGTTTGAATTACCAGAGTTTTGTTTAGACCTGTCAAAAAAGAAAGTAAAAAAGGACAATGCACATGCATACACACATACAGGCACAATGCATATTTATACATGCAGTGGAACCTCTATATTTGTAATATTTCATGTTCATCACATTTTGATGACTTTTTTATTTTTCCATACTCATCAGTATTTTCTGTATTCGTTGTCATTCCCAATACCAGAAGTGGCACTACAATTGCACGCTCGTGCCAATCAGCTAGCCGTGTTAGCTAACTGTAGTTAATCAGTCTGCTTTGTACGGTCGTCGTGTTTGTTGTTGAGTTACTGAAAAATAATCAATGTGAGAAACAAAGTTCCAGTCACTCCAAAGTGGCACCCAAATGTTGCTATAGTCAACCAAAATACAAATACATTCAATGATAATGTAATTACCTACTTCTGAAAAGTTTTAAAAAGCAGACAAAAAAACACAATACTAGACAAGTTCTTTATTAAATTGAGTGCTACTGAATCATTGGCAAAACAGACCCCATGATCATAATTGGAATTGCCTAATGTTTTAATTGATATGTCTTCTTCTAAACAATAATACTGTTCTTTCCATTCTACCACTATATCTTCATTGTACTAAATAAATACAGTAAAGTTTTACAAACAATAATTTTTATTCTTGTATCTTTTTTTCAGATGGGAACGGATTAATTGAATATCAGTTATTTATTATGAGAAAAATTGTTTCTATCTTCATCATATTCCATATTTGTTAGGTCCTTGGGAACAGATTAATGATGAATATAGAGGTTCCACTGTATATATAATCTGTGTGATGGGTATATGGATTGTTCTGTCTACACTCAAAAAACTGATCATACTAAATAAAAAAAACTCTGACACCAATACCAGTTTAAAGTTTCAGTAAGTTTACTAATACTAGCTTTTTTTTTTCTGAATTGTTCATGTTAGCAGGGTTCTATGTAAAGGAAAGGAAGTTAAAAAAGGTTATAGACATAATATAAAAAAATTTGTATAATATATTTATCTATTTGGTACTGTACATATGGTTAAAATATGTAGAACATTAATTTTGCAAATTTGTCATATTTTCAAAAAATAATGTATGATTTCTTTTTGTCTATGGCTGGAACATTTGACAGAAAATTAAACAAAAGTGATTTGGAATAAGTGGAGTCCAGATAAACATGGGTTCACATTAATGAGAGTGCATTCTATTTGAAAATTTTTAAAATTATCTGAAAAATAAAAATATTTTTTTCAAATATAGCTACTTTTATATCAGAAAGAAACTAAATAGATAATCTGAGTTCCATTTACATTTCATAAATTATTATTTTATAGAATGACAAATATATAATACTTACCTAATATTTGCTTACTCTAATAATATATAATAATCAAAATGAAAATTTTCAGTAAACTTATTGTTTTATTATTGATGAAACAATGAAAAATTTTGATCAATTTCTTATTTATTCATTTAACTATTTTCTTAAGGTTTCAATAATCATTAAATCATTTAATATGTTATATAAATATAAAATTCATCAATTTAATCTACAAAATGACATATAGATCTGACATCTTAGATTTAAGTTATTAGCATAATTAGTAGCCACTATAGGGAGGGTGGGGATGAAAGGGACAAAATTCATATTTTTATTTTTCACTGAAAAAGTTTACTTCTAATCAGTTTTATTTTTAGTGCAAAAGATTCATTAGACGTTTACTTTATTCTGACCATATTGTGAATTCATCCTATTATACTGGTAGTTGAACATTTTCATATTTTTAAAGACCTCTCCAGGTGTCCTTTTCATTCCCATGTCTGGGTTGAAAGGGATTACCCGCATTTTAATGTAAAACTTGGAATTAGCTATCTCAATGTTTTCAAATTTCATTATAACTGAAAAGTGATAGGCTAGAGACTAAAATTTTAAAAAATTACAGTTTTAATAATATGAATTTTGTGACATCACAACTATTTTAAACAGTTAAAGATTATCAATATTTTTAAAACAAAGAATATCAAATCTTTTCAAACAAAGAACAATAACTAAAGAATATCACAATCAGTAGGCTATCACATAATTAAACTGTCTTTCTTTGGTCAATAGAATGTTTTTCGCAATTTATCCCAGCTGATATGAAGTGAAATCGGTGGGAAATGTAATGTTTGCTTGCTCTTGCCGTTCCTCCTGCTTGGGATGGATGGGGTAGTTTTAAAACATCACTGATATCATCCTCCTCAGGAAATATAAACTTGAAACATCCCAATATTTATTCATAAACTTGACTTTCAAGTCTTCATCACTCAGTTTCTTCAAAACTTTTCCCACAAAGTAAACAAAAGTTTTTTTGCAAATCTGACTAAAATGAAATCATTGGGCTGAACATGTTTGACAGTGTT
>NW_019386978.1:0-1456 GCF_000671375.1 Centruroides sculpturatus | reverse complement strand
GATTTACTCAATGGTTTTGAAGTAAGTCAAAACTATTGGGTAAATCTCAACAAGTTTGGTATACCATCCTAATTATGCATGCGGTTTCAATTTTCCATAAAAAATTTTACTTCAAAATTCAGCTGTTTGAGGACAGAAATAACAAATTTCACTCTGTGCATATTATGTATATTTTTTAAAAACAAATTTTGGGTATAAATAGAATTGAAAAACATACTTCACAATTCTTTGATAGATCATCACTCTTACTGCTCACTTTGTTTACTTAGTTTGTTAAACTCTACTGAAGAAACAGTAATGTCAGCTCACCTCTTAAGGAATTTCAGATGTTTTGCAACTCCTTATATCTATAATCTGTTAGAAATCTTATGTAATATGCACATTAAGAGGACAGCAGCATCAAATTTCCCCTAGCAACTGAATTCTGAAGTAAAATTTTTGAAAATCGCATACTCGGGAAAGTACAACTATGAAATTTGGTTGAGATTTGCCTAATAGTTCTTTCTACAATGAACTTTTAAACACCTACTCTAATTATGATCATCCTGTACATTTTGGTGAAGAGGGACAAAAAGCATCTGTTGCAAATTTGTTCTGGTTGTTTAAAGTTGGGTTACAATTATGGAATTATTTACTTTGTATTAGTATTATTCTATTCCAGTGTAAAGACTTTGTTCTTAAGTGGCTTCAGTTTGCTGTTAAAGTTTATCATCTTCAGATGAGTCGAGACTTGAGACTTCGATTTATCATAGCACTTTTCAGCTTAAAAGATCACCTGATCAAGATAGGTTTTGTCATTGATTAGTATTCACAATCTGTTGTAATACATTGGGGCAAGATAACTTGTGCCAAAATTATTATTATTATTATTGTTATTATTTTTATTATTATTGTTATTATTTTTATTATTATTGTTATTATTTTTTTTTAAGGCCCTTTTCCACTCTGAGAGTACTAAAGAGCCAGAGAATGTTATGCATGGAAGAGTGTATTGTTGGTTAGTAAAAGATGTCCTAAGATGGGCTCATAAAGAAAACCTAGTCCCCCATGTAAATTTATGAGCCCTAGTCTTTAGGGCTCATAAATTCACGTGTTGTGTTCTGTTTTATTCTTTATTCTGCATGTTATGTGTTTTGTTTGTGCTATTTTTACACTTACCATATATTAATACAGTAGAGTGTCGTTTATCCGAATCAATTGGGGACTGGGGTTGTTCGGATAACTTATTTTTCAGATAACCGATTATGTACGAAAAAATACATTAACCTATCCCGTGTTGAAATTTTTCTCCATTGCGTGTCGCTTTGCGTTGAATTTTCGTCGATGTTAAGCCTAATGTAAACTTTTTAAAATAATAATCGAATCGTGGCTATCGTTAAAAATTATTTCTTTATTTTTTACAAACAAAATAAATATATTGAAAAATATAAAAACAAAAATAAATTTATAATTTGGA
>NW_019386977.1:33431-62545 GCF_000671375.1 Centruroides sculpturatus | reverse complement strand
TCTTATAAAGTCAAACATGGAGGAAATTGAAAAAAACAAGATACTGTATGTAATACAATTTTGCATTTATTTCAGATAATGTTAAAACAATTTACTGTATATGAAAATATTTTTAATAAATACAACTCAAGAATTATATTTTTTCTATTAAATGTCAGCTACATTTCAATACATTTCATAAATATAACTGAAACTTGTAGGATTAATGCTAATTAATATTACTGAAGAAATAATGAAATAAAAGTAAAACAAAATGACTTCCAACAACTTAACACTTTGTTGAGTAATAATAATCCACGAAAACCTTTCTGTACAAGTGTTATGTTCTTAACTACTCCACAAACACTTTCGACCTCCACCGAGGTCTGCTTCAGGTGGTGACTGACCATGTTTCTTCCTGACCGTCATAACGATGTTGCCAGAGATGTAAATAATCATGCGCATCAGGTTTCACCCCTCTGTCCCTGTTCCTGTTCGAATTCCTCGAACAAATACCTCGACGCCCGTGCGATCATTTCACCATCTTTGTTGTTGATGCAGGTGCCCCAACAGTTAGCTTTATAAATCTCCCAGTCCTTCAGGGGTCAGATGTGATCGGTTATGGAGGGTTACGACAGTCAGTCACCACCTGAAGCAGACCTCGGTGGAGGTTGAAAGCGTTTGTGGAGTAGTTAAGAACATAACACTTGTACAAAAAGGTTTTCGTGGATTATAAAAGTAAAAACTAAATATTTTGACAATTAGAAATTGCTTAAATACTTATGTATTAATTCTACTGAAATCTAACATACATATATAGTAGAGCATCAAGTATCCGACCCCCGATTAACCGTCACATCGGTTAACCGACCATTCTAGTCGGCAAATTCAAATGTCCGCTGGTGATGTGGCGCTACAATATTTGGCTATGTCTTGGCTACTTTAATAGTACTTTACATGTTTTAGCTGGCAACACTGGCTCGACGATGAAAGGGAGCCAGTATTTAAACGAGGCTTAATTTTCTAATTTTTAACAATACAATAGCGATGATTATTATTTTTTAAAAAAATTTGATAGGCTTAACATGGAGGAAAATTCAACGCGAAGTAGGTTAATAGCGATATACTAATATACTATACTAATAATGTATNAAAATTAAATATCAATAATTAACTATTTATAGAGAGACTAATTTATAATTGATGTATAATTCTTAAAATATTGTAATTGCTGTTATCTCTGATAAATATATCAAAAATAATAATTTACATAAACATTATAACTAAGAAATAGATGCTATAGAATACAAAACATACAGTGTGACAACACAAGTGCAGAATTGATCAAACAACAAGAGAGTAAGTGTAAAATTTTATTATATAGCTCTACCAACATAGTCTCCTTCCTGACTTACCTTTAATAACTAAAATAAATAAAATTTCTTATTCAATTTACCAATATTTCATCAATATCAATAATAACTTAAAAATCTTTTAAACTAATACAGTAGAGCATCGATTATCTGACCCTCGATTAACCGTCACCTCGGTTAACCGACCGTGTTCTAGTCGGCAAATTCAAATGTCCGCTAGTGATGTGACGCTACAATATTTGGCTATGTCTGGGCTACTTTAATATTATTTTTACGTGTTTTAGCTGGCAACACTCATTCGACCATGAAAGGGAGCCAGTATTTAAACGAGGCTTAATTTTCTAATTTTTAACGATNACCACAACAGACCAGACATCACACTCATTGACAAACACAATAAAATCACATACATTATAGACATAGCCATTCCAAACACTCACAATGTACAAAACACATGCACTGAAAAAAATAACAAGTACACAGAACTCGCCCAGGAAATAAGGCATCTGTGGAGGATGGAAAGGGTGCTTATTACACCTGTTGTTCTCTCCTGTACAGGTGTTATACCACACACACACACTACACAAAAGTCTGGGAACATTACAATTGAATAGAAATACACACATTACACTACAGAAGGCCGCTATATTGAATACATGTCATATTGTTAGGAAATTACTGAATACCGACACATACACTGACACACTTATTTAATTTTTGTCTTGTTTTGGTTACTATGCCTTGACTCTGGTCTGGCATAGTACATAGCCACTGGTGTCAACAGAGTATAACTCAAAAAATCCATAATAATAATAAAAGTATATATAGTGAATCCTCAACAAAATGAACCTTTTATGGCAGAAGAACTAGTTCATTATAATGAAGTTTTTGTTCTAATAAGCTTTCACTTGTGTTTTAAGTTGACAATAAAGTTTTATTAAAAAAGCTGATTATACATGATTGTGTTTAACTTTTACAAATTTCAAAAATTTCTTTATGTGCATTGTAAAATGTTCATATTTTTTAGTCAAAAAACTTTAACAGTATTTTATAAGCTCTTATTGCTTTGCATAAAGTCAGATTAGCAGCAATGTCATTACTAGTTTCTTTCTCTATTGTCACTTATGAGAAGTTTATGATCAAAATCAGTGTTTTCTTAAATTTTTTGTATTTTTCAATCAGTTAATATTTCAGAGGAATCTGTCATAAAATTAACAGCATAAATAAAGTCTTCATATGAACAATTAATATCAGTGATGATGTTTGTTAGCATATAGAACTAATTATCAGCTTGTTTGAGTGTTATCATTAACATGAATTTCTTCACTTTCTACAACATCAGACTTAATGAAATAAGTGAATAGTTTGAGGTTTGACAGCATTGATAATATATTCAATGGCAACACAAATGTTAATGTGTCTTTGTGCCATTTTTAACATTATCTTATGTTTGTTCCACAATCTGTTTATGACAGTAATGTTTAAAATTACCAAATCTAATTGAAATCTTAGCTTCATTTATTTAAAATGTAATAACTCATTATAATACATTACTTTTTGAATATTAAACTATATAAATAATCTCAACTTCTGTTTAATAATATTTAATTTTTTAATCCAATATCAAATTATAAATAACTTTATACATACTGTCAATTCATGTATTGGAAGATGTCCTATTAATTCTACATCAGTGTTCCAATAAATACCAAGTCCACCAATTTCTAATAATTTGCACATGACATTAACTTTATCTTTTATGACAAACTTTGGTATCTAAAAATGAAAATAAATTATTAAATTAATTCAAATATTTCAAGAATTTAAATTTCTTTTATTTGTCAACTTTAAAATAAAAAATTTTTACAAATTAGTCCTTTCTTATTATTAATAGTCTTGTAAATCATAAAACATAATTTTTGCATTTTCAAATAAAAATTAAAGAACATATCACAGTTATATAAACAAAATTACAAAGTGTGATTTTCAAACCACAGTAACAATGGAAATTTATTAGTACAGTGGTGCCTCGTATAACGTATGCCTCGAACAACGGACTTTCTGTTTGGCCGTTACGTGACTCGAGCAACAGACTGGCTGCGAACAATGGACTTTCCATTCGGCAGTTACATTAGGCAAACAATGGACTTTCTGCGAACAAGTGCGAATGATGTTTCCACTCTTTTGCCGTTGCCAATGATAATCTTCTATTTTTATAATATACAGTAGAACCTCAATTATCCAGACTAATTGGGGATGAAGGTAGTCCGGATAAGGAAAAATCCGGATAATCGAAACAAATACTTTAATTTGTCTTTTAATGATAATACAACACGTTTTCTTTTCGATGACATATCGGTAATATTAAAAGTAAATACTGTATTTAAATCGTGATCAAATTTTCAAGAAACAAACGTTCGTATTGAATTTGGACTACTACTGACCAACGCTAACAGACTACCTATTGTTTAAAAGGCCCTCTGGTGGCGCAAGAAGACGGATTTTATAAAATAAAAAGCAGTTGAAACTGCATTTTTATGAATAAAAATTTGACAAACTATTTATCGTTTTATGACGAGTAAAATTTTTTCGTCGCGTTCGCGGCTTTTAAGTAATGCATAAACCTTCGAGGCGCGAGGCCCTTCGGACCGCGAGGCATAGGCGGTGGCCCACGTCGTCCATGCCTTACGCCGCCCTTGGTCATAGAAATGATGTAATTTGAATATAAATTATTTATAAATACGTATGTCAAGTTATATTTTTATTATTACGTAAAATATATTTAAGCGTTTACGACCACTGTGATGGGTGAGACGTTGTTGAAACAAAAAAAGTTATGCGTTCCATCACGTACATAAAGAGTGTCGTAATTCGCCAAGTGCAAATCAGCAAATTCACAAAATTTTTGTTTATTTTGAACAATCCGGATAATCGAAAATCCGGATAATGGAGGTTCTACTGTATTAGTATTACTAGAATATATTATTAGTATATCTGAAGTACCGAGCTCCCGTTGGGATTCGGCTTGCTCCCTTGTTTATTACGTACAATACATCACCTCAGTGCAGGGTATTTACATTTATTCAAGTGTTGTGCAAATCATGGCTTCTAAAAAACAGAAAGGTTGATTTCAATTGAAACAAAGCAAGAAATCATCAGGAGTGAAAGTTGACAAAAAAAACTTCTTTGTCAAATGGGGAGAGGTTCGGGAGTTTACCAATTACTCATTATTCAAATACAGTTGAGGCCAACAGCATTAATGATCTCTACAATGACACCATTGCCCGTCATTTCCGAGAGTTGTTGAAAAAGAGAGAGAAACAGACCACCTTGGACATGTTTTTCAAGAAGCCAGCTGGCAAAAAACAAAGGATGGAACAAGAGGAGTTGACCCTGCAAGCTCCAGTAGCCTCTCCTGAATCTGACCATGATTAAAAAACAATAAAAAGAGACCTGCTGCAATGTGTAAAAAGTCTGTATCTGTATGAATGTGTGAATAAAGTGTTCCTCCACCTCCTCCTCACAACATCTGACTACCGGCATAATTGGTGACTGCTCCATTTTCATTTTTTTTATGGTACAGTATGGTTATTTTATGCTGTGGAACGAATTATACGTTTTAACATGTATTTCTATGGGAAAATGCGTTTCGTATAACGAACTTTTCACTTAACGAACATTCACCTGAAACAGATTAAGTACATTATATGAGGCATAACTGTAACTTTAAAGAAAAAGTCTTAAATATAAAAACCCAGACCCCAGAATATAAATTATATAGAAAACCAATCCTGAATTATACTACAAAGGTAGTTTAATAAATCATGCAAAATATTTTTTTTCTGGGTAACCATTCAACATAAAGTGTAAGTGAAACAATTTTCAAAACTTCAGAGCTTATTCTCCTTTGTTCACTAGTGGCACAACTTTGCATCAAATATAAGGTGCATTACATATATAGAGTGAATTCTATATATATATAAAGAATACTAATATTCAGAACTATTCAAAAATAATTTTAATATAACAATTTAGTAATTATACTTAATTATAATAAACTTACCCAATACTCATCAGTACTCTGAGCAGATAATTGTTGTATAACAATTCCACAAGCAAATGAAGTATTACCCTGAGAGAAACTGTCCTCATAACGTATGTGAATGTCTTTTATATTTAACTATAAAAAAAAAGCATTATATTTAATAAGTATATATTTCATCTAAAGAAATTCAAGAAAGCAACAGCAAATTTTATTGTATTGGGTTGTTCAGAAAGTAAGCTCGTTTTTTTTCTGTGAAAAAAAAAAAAACAATATTTTTATAATAAATAAATATTTTATTGAATTATATATCAACCAATTTGGTCAAATACCTGTTGTCATCATTTCTGGTAGTAGCATGATTTCACATTCATAAAAGTTTTGATCGTTGCTTACAAAAAACTGATCCAAGTGATTTTTGACATTGTCATTTCAAGTAAATGTCTTACAGTTAAAAAAAATTTGTATAGACCGGAACAAGTAATAATCTGAGTGTGCTCGATCTGGCAAATATGGTTGGTGTGATAGCACGTCCCATCTAAGTTATAACAGTTTCTGACGAGTTACCAAGCTTGTGTGAAATTTCACATTATCATGGTAAAACACTACCCCTGTTTTGTTTATCAATTCTGGCTGCCTTTTCTGTTTGATGATATTACACAATTTGTTTACTTGATGGCAGTACACTTTCAAATTAATTGTTAAATTGTCTGGTAAAAGCTCCAAAAAAATGTCCTTAAAATCCCACCAAAAAGAGCTTCTCTCTTTAAGAACATATGGAACCCATATATCGAGTTTTGAAACAAAACCAATTTGTTTCAAGTAATCATAAACGGTTCAATTTGACAAATTTAATCTCTTAGTGATTTCATGTGTTGTTATTTGGCAGTTTGCTTCAATCAGTGTCTTTATTTTGTTTTCATTGGCTTCAAGTGGCCATCCAGAATGTGGTGCATCTTCAATATTGAAATTGCCAGAACGAAATTTTGTAAACCAGTTTTGGAACTGTTGTTCTGTCAATACATCTTCTCCATACATGTACCCAATTTTTTCTTTGCTTGAACAGCATTTTGATTTTTTGGTAATAAAAAAGCAAAATATGCCAAAAATGGTGCTTTCGATCTTCCATGTTTGATGGGACACAAAAAATAAACAATTGCACAGAATCAAACAAAATTTTTTACAAATAAGCCTTAAAATGCTTGCTGTCAAAATATATATATAGATAATACAGTTTAGAATGAAATTGGTGGGAAAAATACGATTAATCTGTCTAGTGGTAAAAAAAACAAACTTACTTTCCGAACAACCTAATATTAAACTATGTAATGATGTACTGTTTAATACATTAGGGAAACAAAACAGAAGTGAAAAACATAAGCAGAGATTTACATTTTATATTTCAGATTTGTTTAACAAAATGAATATGGTAGAGAGTACGGGTCATAAAGAAACAAATCAAATGTAGCAGATATGAAAACTTTAAACAGAATACATAGTATACTGAAGAGCTAGACTTACAGTACAAATTAATGTATCAAAAGAATTGTCAATATGTAAATTTTAAATGTAAATCAGGAGAAATAAATAAATTATCCAGTTAAATAATATTATTTTGAATTTTGTGTTGAATTTTATAAATAAATCACATTTTACATTTTTAACCAAGTTCTATTAACAGTAAATGTAGATATAAATTTTCAAGTTATTTGATAATACAGTAGGTGATCAGTTAACGAACAGTTCAGATAGTGAACAAATTGAATAACAAACACTTTCGCGAAAGATTTTTATGATTGAACAACGAACACTTTACCGAACAAACATAAAAAAAAGGAACAGAAAATAACGAATACCAACTGATTTTTCCTTGTCTTCAGGTAACAATTCAAAACCTTTTGGAACACAAGAGACGACAACATCGATGCTCAACCCGATACTGATCAAATAGTATTCCTCCGAATTTTGAAACTCTCCCTTGTAATTCCAGCTTTTTGTTTACCTTCCTGACAAATAATTTTTTATAGTCTTCGTGAGACTGTTTGATGAGCACTGTTAAGTTTTGCATCAGGGTTTATTTACGAAAGGTGAAAGTTTAACTGTCCCATTGGATATTCGTTAATGTTTTAATACTAAATTTCAAATTTCATTCAGGCCTTACATTTAAATAATTTTTCGTGGGCTAGTTGATTTCTGTTCTCTGAATTTTTGTAAGTGCTTTTCTGAACTTTTTATTTAAAAAAGAAACTGATAATATTATGGAGCTTAAAAATGATGAGTGTCAAGAACTGCACTCACTATAGAAACCAAGTAAGAGATAATAGCCAAGGTAGAAAGTGGGCACAAAATGTCTGATGTTGCTAGGCAGTATGGCTTGAACAGCTCTACAGTAGACACAATCTTAACTATGAAAGATATATCAAGAAGTCTCAAGCTGCTAAATGGAGTAATGAAAATCACATCTGAAAAACAAAGAGCATTTTAGAGCTCATAATGGAACCTGAAACTGATCTGACAACAGAACTCCAAAAACTCTCAAATGAAGAATACCAAGAAACTTTGCAAGATGTGTTTTGTTTTGAAAATGAGGAAGATGAAAGAGGACCAATGTTAACATCTGCTACTAAAGATCTCTTGAAGAAGTGGGAGGATGTCGGAACAACGATCATCCAAGTGGCATCCAAACCAGAATAAGGTTAATGGGGTTGGGGATCTCTACAATTACAATACTATTAATTTCTTCCAAAAATCCTGAAGAAAAGAGAAAAGCAATCGACATTGGACAGATTCTTTAACCACCACAAATGGAAAAACATGAGTAATAAAAAGACAAGACTGCAAGACTACGTATTTTGACTATTACATATAAATAAATGTAGTAAAAAAGTATACATTTTTTTTATTTTTTAGAGTCTCAGGAACGAATTAATCAAATTCCCATAAAATCCTATGGTAAATTGATAATCAGTTAATTAACGAACAATTCAGATAATGAACAAAGTCTTGGAATGGATTATATTCGTTATCCAATCACCCACTGTATAAAAAAGTTTAATTTGTCAGAAAAAGCAAAATACAAAAAATCTCATTGTGATTTTATTATAACTTAAATTAAAATATATTGAATTCACGCTAGTAACCTTGAAAATTTCTGCAATAGCAAAATAAAGTTTCTGTTAAAAATTTATTTTGTAACTTATATTGATTATTTCTATGTATTTTATTTGCATTATATAAATATACAGTATTTTGAAAACTGCATGTACTGTACTTTTCATTAACTATGAAAATATATATGATGATCTTAAAGTTTTCTTGGCAGAATCCAATCACTGAACATGTTTACATATACTTATAAAAGTATTACATCTAAAAAATAAATATCAGCAGTATTCTTATATAACTGACTGAACCTCCAACAACAGCCACTTATAAACAGTGGCCATTTTTTTCAGATTTTTTTTTAAATGCATAAAAAATGAACTCCAAACAACAAGTTTTTATGTTCCCATCAGTGGCCAGTGTTCAGAGATTTAACTGTATTACATTAATATCATCCTTAATGATATTAACATAATGCACTTAATTATAATTTAATATATATAATTTAAACATCTATATAAATTTCATACCTGTAAATTTTCTATGATATTTGACATCAATGATGTTCCGTATGATAGCCATGATAAATAAGAATGTGCATAATATGATGATGATTCATCTTGTCTTTCAAACTCAGCCTGAAAACATAGAAAATTTATCATATACACAAATATTTTAAAAATTTTAATATATTATAATAAATGAAAGAATATGTTATCTATATGTTAAGAAAAATGTTATCTATATATCTAAATATATAAAATTACTTGTCCTGAGTGATTGATTGACTGACTGAGTGATTGACTAATTGATTCATCATCGCCCAGAGCAAACCGCTGAACCTAGAGGTAAAATTTTGTACACAGGGTACATCATAAAAACGCACACTAAGAAGGGATTTTTCAAAATTCCCCCACAGGGGAGAGGGAGAGGATTAAGGCTTAACCTGAAGAACAGCTTCTACTGTACTATTTTAGATGCAATTTTTTGTCTTCATTGAGTATTTAGGTGTATTAAATTGATAACATTTCAGACATTGTTATAAATATTTTACATATTTCGATTTTTTAACCAAATGTTCGAACTGTTTTAAATTCAAATTTGTTATTGCATACTGGTTTGATTATAGAACGATTGTATACATTCCAGAAAATTGATCAAATTGAAAATAGTTTGTTTGATTCTCGGCAATTATCATTATTCTCAGCAGTAGGTGTTATATAACAATTACTATGGTTGTTGAAATACTGATTATAAATGGGGTTTGCTCACAAAATCTGCATGTACTAAGTCACGGGTAACAGCTAGTATATATGTATATGTATACAGTCGACTCCCCTATAATTACGGTCCCAATAATTACGATTCCTATAAAACTGCAAAAAAATTGTGACGGTATCCATAAAAAACAGTAAAAAACCCCCTATAATTACGTTAAACGTCATCGGGCAGCCGAACTACTTTCCCGCCGTCTGTAGCGCCACGCTACGGAGAGATTTCTATCGTCTGGACAGTATTATATAAATTATATATAAATTAGGTACTGTACATATAATTATATATTAATTATATATAAATTAGGTACTGTATATATAATTATATATTAACTTATTGTAACTTTGTTATAATTAAATATATAATTTCCACCGTCTAGCGTGGCGCCATGCTACGGAGATTTTTACGCTAACTATCGTCTGTACAGTATGTAAGTTAGGTACCATAAGTCTAATACAGTACTGTAATTTTATACATTTCTTGTGAAAGAAACATTTCTTATTCAACGGCGATTAAAATTATTTATATTAATGATGTCTCCGAAGTTCAACGAAGTTTCGCAGAAAAATAAGTTGTCAGAAATCGGCTGTGGTTTGGTGTGCTGCTTCACGACGAAAACAAGCTTTAGCAATGGGGTTGTCGAATGGTGCATACTCGGTAAGTAATCCTACAATTTTTTGTTTATAGCNAATCTTATTTTCACTTTACCGAGTGCCTAGTAGGTAATTTGCAGATTACCTAGATAATCTGAACATTACCTAGGTAATTTGAGAAATGGAATAATTTTCGCAGCTTTAACGGATCACCCTAGTTAATCTGCAGATTAGCTAGGTAATGCGCACATTAACGGATTTCGAGCTTTAGCGGTAACATATATATATATATATATATTATATTCACTTAATTATTGTGACAATAATATAGTACAAAACAGACACACTATATCATTACTGAGACAGGTAACATATAGCATTAGTGTGCATAGAATCGAAAGTGTTACCCTTTGAAAAGTCTACAAGTATTTAATTTCCCACATCTAATGACTTAGGTTTTTTTTTATTTCTAAACAGTACTTTCTTAATTCTAACAAATGCCCTCCAGTAGCTAAGTGCATAGAACCACCAAACACTGGTAGTCATGGGTTCGGGCATGGTCAGCAACATGACCATGTGGAGTTTTCTGGGTTTTCTTCACATAAGTAACCCCTAAATAGGGTCCAGCTTCCCATAAGTTTTTCCAGGATGATCCCTTTTGACAGATCACTCAAATGTTTGTGAGTGTAAACAAATAAACCAAACTAATCCCACTAATAAATTATTTATTGTGACATCATCACAATTAAGATATTTTGTCTCCACTCTTAGAGAGGGACAAAAACAAATATATTAAAATCATAAATACAATTTTAATATATTTGTATGTATATATGGCATTCTTTATTTAAACTGTCTAACCTGAATTTAAAATAAAAATAATATCCATCAGGATCTTTATATACAGATAAAAATTTTGTTTCATTTTGTTTTGAAATTTTCAGGGATCTTATCATAACCATATCTTACGTGCAGAGCATGTAAGATGTGGTTATGATCTACAAGGTGATCATAATTAAAATACCCCTCCAGAGACGTACGTAGCAGTCCAAATTCAATCAAATTTTGTATGTTGATGTTTCTGGATATGCAAAAAAAATTTAGTTTCAAAGCTAAATTGGGATAGTTCCAAAACACCACTATGAGATGTTTGGCATTGCAAGTGGCAAAAAACTTTGGCACAATTTCTTAAAGTATTGTAACTCTCAAAGTGCACTTACAATATTGGCATTGTTTTCATTAAACAATTTTGTGAAAGGTGCATTGAGGCACAGTTATAAGCATCCCTGCTGGCCTGCAGTAACCATGAATTGTATTTCACATGCATTAGACAGTTTTATACACAAAAACTGAGCATAGCATGTGTGCATTATGTATATATGTATATATACATACATACATATTTGGTCACAATGCCACAAGTCCCATGGTGGTGAGTTTGAAAACAATTTTTTTCTCTGCAGAAATCTTTTCTGCAGAGAAAAAATTCAGCAGAGCAACTCAGTATACAAACATTTGTTAAATTTGGATTGCTACTTATCCTTCCATATAGAATTAAATAGAGGTACTTTAAGTATAATCACCCAGTATTTTATATACTATAGTTTAATCCCAAAAATTTTCCACAACTTTAATTTTACAATTCAATTGCCAATTGGCTATTTGAATTGTAAAATATAAGTTATTATTTACAAAAGACTAAACGATTTTAAAAAATATAATAGCAAAACTAAAACATTTTACTTTTTCCAGACAAGAGTCTGTGTCATTGTATGGAGAACCTATCAAATTTGGAGATAAAGTTCTTTCCATCCACCGTGACATCAAAAACAACATGAAATTTGTAGCCAGTGGATCAAAGTGTCACTCACACATTCAAGATCTATTATTATAAGAAACTAATGTGTTCTATGGTTGGGAAATTGGACAAAAACCACACAACTCTACAAACTAGTTAATAACAAAATTCAATTAAACTTCCAAATACTTTCAAATGCAAAACTGCAACCATTGCTTCCACTAGTTTTAGCAAATTGGTTAATACCATCAATGTTGCTAATCCCCTAAACCAGATTAGGAGTGCACAGAATAAAGTGAAACCTGAAAGTGCTTTGCAAAGTTCATAGTTCATAAAGCACTTTTTGTCACTGGACACTATGTATGGCAATTGCATGATGAATATAGAGAGAATGGCAGATTCCATTGCTATTCTCAATGAACTCAATGAGGCTGCCACAGTAAATGTTGACATGAATAAAATTAGTGCATCAACTAGAATGACAATTGGAATGATATAAACATTGATATTAGCATGACTGAAAACGACACCAAAACTGATGATCATTATCAGGTAACTAAAACATTGCTTCTTAAAACATTTTAAGAAGCAATGTTTCTTAAAATGTTTTAAGAAACATTGCTTCTTAAAATGTTTTAAGAATGTTTTAACAATGCTTTTGAGCTACGAGTTCTTTTAGAATGCTCCTATGAGTTAACAATGCTTTTGAGCTCAAAAGCATTGTTAACTCATAGGAGGCATTCTAAAAGAAACCATTGCCTATATGTTTGAATTAACTCTTAGTTGGCAGTCAGTCAATGTGTTAATAGAAGAAAATTACTCCTGAACATCTGTTTTCAGAAAGTAGTTAATATAGATACTTTTATCAAAATAACTAATTTTGATAAATTTAATTCATAAATATAACTAAATACCTTCCATTTTGCTTCTAAAACATCTAAACGTGATAATTTTCTGGTTTGGGCTGCTTGTTCTTCCTTTTCTTCATTATACTGAAATTTAAAATGTTTTAAGAAGCAAATTTATAATTTTAAATTGCTATGAATGAAAAATGATTAATTATAAATTAATATACAATAAATCCTCATTATTTCGATATCAGATAATTCAAAGCATCACATAATTTGAAGTCTAGTCTAGTCTCTGGCAAAGAGAATAGAATTTTGCATATATTTTAGTTCAGATAATTCAAAATATGCATACAATGAAATTCAAAGTCATTATCTAGTCCTGTGACCTGCAAAAATATCATTTAATTCATAATCTTCCATCATATTATGTGTTTATAAGAAAGTTTCCACACCCAAGTGACAGTTTTGGTTTTGCCAATTATACATTGTTGATTTACTGGATATCCATTAAAGGTCATTCAGACATTGTACATGTTGCCAATGAAAAAAAAATTTTATTTTTTATTTTTATGGAAGAAATCTGTTTAGCATTTAATTATTTTTGACATTTTTCACAAAAATCTATTGTTTCAATAATTCTAAAGACCATTAAATACACATGTGTATTCACAATAGAATGTGTACTTATAGCTTTAGCCATTAATAGAGCTTGTTTTCATCAGATCACACAATGTAATCTCAAACTCAAGGTGGTTCAAATCCAGATTTAAAGTAATTGTTTTGGTCCTTTGAGTTTCAAAATAACAAGGTTTCACTGTATTCTATTCTCTGAAGTTAACATGTTATATTATAAGCACTATAATATCAAATTCAATATGCAATAAAATTTTCAAGTTAGCTATACAATATTTATTCTTAAAATTTAGTATTAAATATGTCTGTAAACCATTGAAAAATTGTAATAAAGATAAGTAAATCCTTTAGATAATAATATTTTTTAACATAGTATTTACACTATTACTATTTATAATATAGCATAATTAAGCTCAAAGGCTTCAGAGCTTAGTTATTTTAGTAGAAAAAGAAAAACATTATGTCTATTTTTATATTATCATAATTTTTTCTTTATTAATTAACACTTACTTCATTATTTGATACTTTACCAGCTACCAGATAAAGACCTTCAATGTTTATTACCCAAGGTTCACTTCTCAATCTGTAGATTGGAATATGAAGACGAATTTTTCCTATAAATCCTATTTAAATTAAAAATATACATATGTATTTTAATATTATCTATTAAATATTTCTTGTAAAATATTAACTTTAAATTTTTTCAATTTTTACTCCCAATTTTTTTTATATGTTTCAAAATAATCACAGTTTTCAGTTTCAACTCTATAGGATATTATGAATCAATTCAAATGAGTTCAAACTTACATCATACTAACTGGATTAGAAAATTGTATTATTTTTGTAACTGAAAATTGTTTTTGGATGTCACTGATGTTTTTAATGATGGAACATGAAGACAATTTTGTAGCTTTGATAAATTTTATATATATATATTTTAATGTAAATACCATCGGCCAAGATTTAATTTTAATGAACTTCATTGTATTATTATTTGCTATCTGGTAAATATTTTAAAAAATTTTATCCTTTTTCATTTTTGATGAAAATTAAATTTATAGTTACATAAACAGTAACTTGTTTCAAATTTACAATAAATTAAACTATTTAAATTGTTTTTAATTACTTTACTCATAAAATTAGAGAAGTAATTACTTAAAAGATTAACATTCAATATTTAAGAGTCCAACTTTTCTCTGGCTCTCAAAAACAGAATTCAGAAATTTCTGTTTATTAAAATACTTTAATTCATAAAAATTTATTTCATTATTACTAATTACCATATAAAATGGTATTATGTAACTAACTATAAACTGCAAACTATTTAAATTGTTTTTAATTACTTTACTCATAAAATTAGAGAAGTAATTACTTAAAAGATTAACATTCAATATTTAAGAGTCCAACTTTTCTCTGGCTCTCAAAAACAGAATTCAGAAATTTCTGTTTATTAAAATACTTTAATTCATAAAAATTTATTTCATTATTACTAATTACCATATAAAATGGTATTATGTAACTAACTATAAACTGCAATATATGCTCTTCATAAACTCCTTTTGTTAATATTTCTCCTTGATTTGTATATTCCAAACATAAAGTTCATTTTAAAATCTTCTTTATGACTCTGGGGTACAAAAAAAACTGTTTTTTTTGTTTTAATTTAATTTAAAATGCCAGTTAATTCCAATTAAAATCTCAAATCAAATTCATTTTAAAACCTTGACTTTTCATTCTCCTTTAAAAATTTAACAAAATTTTAATATACACATCATTATTATTAACTTTTGACACAAAAATAAAGCATACCTGCTACAATTTCAATTGGAAGCCCTAAATATTTTAATGCATCTTTCTTCAAGGGCAAGTTTTCTAATTCTACTTCTCCTAGAAAATGTAAAAATTATATTTTACAAGTCATGAATATAAAAAAACTATTCAATACCAAATTAAATATTATTTAAAATTTAATGTTTTTAAACATTACAAAACAGAAAAAATTATTACAAATTTAAATAAGATAAATTTGAAATACAAGTGTAATATTGTAAAATTCAGTTTTACTTTTGTCCTAAACATTCTTAGCAATTAATAATTATTATCAGTTTATTTTTCAATTTTATAAACAATACAGAGTTCAGAATAAAAACAAATATATAGTCTATTTTTTATTTATGATCATTATAACAATATATTAAATTAGAAAAAAATAATTAGTATTTTGGCTTAGAAATTAAGATTATTTATATACAAATTCTTTAAAATGTATAATAAACATTAATGTAATAATTAATCATACAAAGTGTTTATATTTATTATAACAACACATGCAAATATTCAATTCAATTCAATTCAAGTTTATTAACGTAATTTGGAAAAGATTCCAGTTACAAGGGGTGCATTGGGTTACAAATATTAGTAAATATATAATATCTTCTGACAATAAATAATTATTATGTAAATTTCTTCTATTCTTAAATTTAATCATTCTATTATAATATTAAACAAAAATTAGAACAACAACAAAATTAAATATATATATCATTCCTTAAGGCTCTCCACCGTTTTTATATATTTAACAATGAACTGATAAATTCTGATAATCATAGTTGGACCCATCTGAAATATTTTTTGATAGAATTCTTGCATAGATTTGATGGCTGACAATGTAGAAATACCAGTCTGTTCTCTAAATTTAGAACAACCTTTGCACAAACTAATTATATGATACACCGAAATTTGGTCATTACATAGCTTACATTGTTTATTCCTAATGTCCAAATAATTTCCTTCAACTATGATATAAAAACTGTTTAATCTGATCTGCATATAAAATCTTTTCATCCCAAATGGTATTTTATAATGAATATAATTACTTGCTGGAGGGAAATTTAGATTAACTATATACCATGGGTGAAATTTTGACTCCTGTAAATTTTTCATCTCACGAACAATTGAATTATTATACATATTCTCCACCAATAAAGAAATTCCGTAATTCCAGTCTGTTTCTGAACTGTTAAATAATAAATGAGACAAACCATAACTTGCTAATTTGATCCTAAGTTTGTTATACCAGTTGTTTTGATAGTTCTTTTTGTTCTCTGCCAAGGTTTTTAAAACTTTTAGTATTGTATTAACCTGTATATTCTCACTAGTTAACAGTCTCTTCAGAAATTTCATGATCCTAATTACCAAGTAAGGCTCTAATAACATTCTATTAGTATCATGGCGAATCGCATATCCCGGCACTGCTTTGTCTAATCCGTAAATTTTTCTTATAAATTGTAATTGAATTTTTTCAAAGTAAGATAACCAGTCCAGACCCCATAATGGGAGAGCATAGCAAATAGAGTTGATAACCAGCGCTGAAAACAGTCGAAACTGCATTTGAATAGAATTTGTTTTCATTTTAACAAATAAACTAATTAAATTATTAATTATTCTATATGCTTTGGTCTTCATCCACTGAATGTGTTTTCCAAAAGACAACGTTGAGGTAATAAGAACCCCCAAATATAATACTTCCTCAGTTACTTTCAATTTTTCGCTCAACAAATAAAAGTCATGATCTTTCCTCGCCAGCTTACCTCCCTTTCGAAACACAACAATATGGGTCTTATTCGGGTTGATCTTCAATCCCATCTTCGAAAAGTATCTCTCAGTTAAATTTAATTTTCTTTGAAGACCTATTTTTGTCGGTGAAATCAATACCACATCGTCGGCGTATTGTATCGAATGTACTATCAAATTGTCCTTAATAATAATACCATCCTTTTCCTTCATAAATTGATTATCTAAGTCATGGATCATAAAGTTGAATAAATAGGGTGATAACGGATCACCTTGTAGTAAACCGCCACATATCTCGAACAAAGGGTAAGTAATTAGACCACTTTTAATTGTAATAATGTACTGACCAAACAAAGACCCTATTACACTTGTAAATGTTGAGTCTGCTCCATAGTCTTCCAATTTCGCACATAACTTATCCACAGAAATAGAGTTGAATGCTTTTTCTAGATCTAAAAAGGCCACATATACCTTACGTCTTTTTTTAACAAGGTGAATTTGTATAGTCGAAAGCAATATAAATATGGCCACTTCTGTCCCACTCTTCTCAATTAATAATAATAATATTTAATTGCATTTCAGACACAGAAAAGTAAAATAACTTTAATGCTGAAAGACAGTGTAGTTTATTCTCATAGTCATAACAAATAATAATTGTTATGACTATGAGAATAAACTAAACTGTCTTTCAGCATTAAAGTTATTTACTTGAAAAGTTTTTAACTACAAGCAAGTATTTTTGATATTTCAAAAATGTTATCTTCAGGTAGGTCATATATGAGCCGCTCACTTGCCAAATCGATTAACTCCATAAAACAAAAAGTATAAAAATTGATAATATAAATTATTTTTAAAATTACTTTTAAACTTTAAATTTAAATAAACATTGTAGAATGTATCCTTATATACCGTTATATTAAAGTATAGCTTTAATGTAACAATATATAAAATTAGTTACGTGAAAAATGTAAAAATAGTAACGATTTACAAATGGAGTTAATCGATTTGGCCTGCGAACGACTCATATAATACTCAAAACTACAATTTTCTTTTAATGTTAAAAGATTCCAAACACACAGTTTAAATCTTAGTGTGTAGTATTTTACAAAAATTCAGACAGACAATTAAATTAGAAGAAACAGAAAAACAAAGTTTTAATGTTTTCAGATGGTACTTTCTAAACTTCATACAAGTAAGTGCCAAGCTTTCAATGGCTGTTGCAGAAGGATGGGATACACAGTGGGATAGGTTATGCAAAGATTTTATTTCCATTTTAGCAATTTTATGTCAGTTTATGCCATTGAGAGCTATATCCATAAAATTTCAGTATACTAATAAATATATTAACAGCTATAAATTAAAGTTTTAGAAGCAACTATACTCCATTTTATTCACAAGCAACCTGTTCATTGAAGAAACTACTATTTTTTTATTTAAACTTCTCACTTTTACACTATTAAATTATATCTTCCACCTTCAAATTTTGTCTGATCTAAATTATAATATTTTTATAATAAATTTGCTTTATGTAAAAACTGTTAAGCTCATTGACAACTATATTCATGATGACTTTCAATTGCAATCATGTTGAAAATATGTTTTAACTGTAAATTTCAAATTTATAAAAAGTAATCAGCAAATTTTTATCTTGCATTATTTGCAATCTAATCATTAATTTTTTTGTTTTAAGCTACTAATTTTTTTTGTCACTTTTTGTTAGAAGTCCCACTGACAATTATTTTCACTATGAAATTTATCATACTCATCATGAAACTCTATCTTGTTTAAAAGTTTAAAATCTAATTATACTGTTATCTTTTAAATTATTTAATTATACAGATATCTTATCAGCTAAAGCTTGGCATTGATATATATTTATCAAATTTTTATATTTAGTTATGATAAATCTGATTCTATGTACAGAAGTACATATTTAAAATTGCAAATTGATTTGTAACATAAAATTATTGCACAATTTATAATTTTGTTAAAATATTAAATAAATATAAATGTCTACAAACCTGATTTTTGGATTAAAGCCAAACAATTGCCAAATTACATTGAATGATATTACTGCTATTAACTACTAATTAAATTTTAAGTGAAATTACTTGAAATTTAATTAGTAGCTAATAGCAATAATATAGCTTGATGTAATCCAGCAATCATTTCTATTTATTAAATTTTCTTTATTTGCCTTATTTTAGAAATTATTTAATGTATCAATAATAAAGAAATTACATTATTTTTTACATACCTTGAAGAAGACCAATTGAAAGTTGATCTGTATTAAGATTTTCCACATATTCACCTACATAAGTGTTTAAAAACCAAGCAACAAGTCCTTCTAACATTTCTGATATGAAGTAAAAGATTTTTTCAAAACTTTTTTCTGAAAATATATAATAATATAAAGACACTACTGTAAGTTTTAATGAAAAGAAATATTATTATTTAAACTCAGAATATATTTAATATAAAATAGCAAAATTATTTTGTCTTAATAATTATATGTTTTTCTAATAGGAATATTTATCATCCTAATTAATATTTAATTCTATTTTCTGTAATTTTTTCCTTTATTCAGAAGTAATTACATACATCAAACTCCCAATTATCCATGCTATTAGTACACAGGTATGCATGTTAAACTGAAAAACACAGATAATCCAAAATAGCCCTCTAAACTATTAAAAAAATAAACTATTCAGAGATTTTAAATGAACTATATTATATATATATAGCACAATTCCGTGCAAGTATGAATCCCAAATTTCATATGCTGAAATGTATATTTAATCAATAAACATAAAATGTATATTTCAAAAATATCATTTCTATGTATAATTCTTACATTTTTTCCAAATTACTATATTTTAGTACTGGTAGGATATTTTTCAAATTGTGTTTTTAGCACCAATTTTGCCTACTGTAAAATAATATTCCAGGGATAATAACTCATTTCACTTTCATCTCTTACAGTTAAGCATAAGCAGAAAAGCTGAATGTTGTTTAAGATACTTTGTCATTTTACAGTAATTCTACTATTTTGACAATGCACAGATAATTCCACACATGGATAATTGGGAATTTGGTATTTATATAACAAATTATAATTTAATATAGTAAAATTATATTAGATGTCAATATTTAAGCTATAAAAACAAAACTTAAACTTTTAAATAGTAAGATATAAAATTTAGAGCATTAAAGAAAATAGCAAATATCAAAATGAAAGCTTTCAAGAAATCTATTGCCTAATTTTATTCTCAAAAGTTCAATTTATAAAAACATAGTTTTTGATAATTCAATTTTTTTCTTGCTGTTAGTAATTTAAAAATTTTAAATACAAGCTTTCATTAATTACTTGCACAGTTTTTGAACTACTTTTGACCCCTCCCCTGCTGTATACAATAATGTACTTTTGGCAAACTATCTCCCCTTTTAATTATGTTGTCAATAGTTCACAGACCACCAGTGGAGTTACTACTTGAGTGTAATGCAGAAATGACATTGAAGAAATTATTTCAAAAGATTCTGCAAATATTTTGATATTTTAGACAGATAATTAGTAAGTAGAGTTATAAAAACAAATTCATATGCCACTAATAACACTAACAAAAGTCGACATATATAATCAATGCCTCAACTTCCCTCTCTTAAAACAAAAAAAAAATCTTGCACTCATTGCATTTATCAATGTAATTGAAAAGAATGCAACAATAAACTTCATATTCTATTGTAAAGACTAATATACAGTATTTAGTAGCTATTTCTATTTTCATAAACTCCAACATAAGAGGACATGTCAAAATGATATCATTTTGTCACAAGCAACAAGTGCTACTTGCAAGAACTTAAATCTGGCTTAATGTATCTGAATAGACCAAATTATAAATAAATTGCAGTTAAGTGACAACTCCACAGGTATAAAGTTTTTAGAAGAAAATAAAAACAGAAATCACCAATAATTTCATATTTTGTATAGTTTCAATTTTCTACATTCTGTTGTAAGATTTCGCATACAGAAATCAAGGTACACTCTAGTAGGCGAAAAAGTAATTAAAATTCAATATGGATGATATGAATGAAATTGCTTATCTTTATTTATAGCCATCTTTATATTTATTTTTGTTGTTGGAAGTGACTGAAAAACNTATAGTAGCATGTTTTTTAATTTTTGGAACCTAACCCTCCTTTTCGTACTAGTTCTTTGTTTCACATAACACGGCAATTTTTTGGAACATAACTACCGTGTTATACGGGGGTTACCTGTAAATTATTTTTCCTACATTTTTATTAACTTTTTCATTATGAAGAAGTGGTCCAGGCTGTCCGGTTACAGGAGTGACTTTCATATAGGTCTATAAAGAAGCTGGTTAAAGTCCAGATACGTATGCCGTCATGGCGGCTCATCTCTGATTCCAGCAAACAAAAGGAAACAGTGGGGACGCACGTTCTAACCTAACCTAACCTATTCTAATAAATTACCATAATTNAAAATAGCAAAATTATTTTGTCTTAATAATTATATGTTTTTCTAATAGGAATATTTATCATCCTAATTAATATTTAATTCTATTTTCTGTAATTTTTTCCTTTATTCAGAAGTAATTACATACATCAAACTCCCAATTATCCATGCTATTAGTACACAGGTATGCATGTTAAACTGAAAAACACAGATAATCCAAAATAGCCCTCTAAACTATTAAAAAAATAAACTATTCAGAGATTTTAAATGAACTATATTATATATATATAGCACAATTCCGTGCAAGTATGAATCCCAAATTTCATATGCTGAAATGTATATTTAATCAATAAACATAAAATGTATATTTCAAAAATATCATTTCTATGTATAATTCTTACATTTTTTCCAAATTACTATATTTTAGTACTGGTAGGATATTTTTCAAATTGTGTTTTTAGCACCAATTTTGCCTACTGTAAAATAATATTCCAGGGATAATAACTCATTTCACTTTCATCTCTTACAGTTAAGCATAAGCAGAAAAGCTGAATGTTGTTTAAGATACTTTGTCATTTTACAGTAATTCTACTATTTTGACAATGCACAGATAATTCCACACATGGATAATTGGGAATTTGGTATTTATATAACAAATTATAATTTAATATAGTAAAATTATATTAGATGTCAATATTTAAGCTATAAAAACAAAACTTAAACTTTTAAATAGTAAGATATAAAATTTAGAGCATTAAAGAAAATAGCAAATATCAAAATGAAAGCTTTCAAGAAATCTATTGCCTAATTTTATTCTCAAAAGTTCAATTTATAAAAACATAGTTTTTGATAATTCAATTTTTTTCTTGCTGTTAGTAATTTAAAAATTTTAAATACAAGCTTTCATTAATTACTTGCACAGTTTTTGAACTACTTTTGACCCCTCCCCTGCTGTATACAATAATGTACTTTTGGCAAACTATCTCCCCTTTTAATTATGTTGTCAATAGTTCACAGACCACCAGTGGAGTTACTACTTGAGTGTAATGCAGAAATGACATTGAAGAAATTATTTCAAAAGATTCTGCAAATATTTTGATATTTTAGACAGATAATTAGTAAGTAGAGTTATAAAAACAAATTCATATGCCACTAATAACACTAACAAAAGTCGACATATATAATCAATGCCTCAACTTCCCTCTCTTAAAACAAAAAAAAAATCTTGCACTCATTGCATTTATCAATGTAATTGAAAAGAATGCAACAATAAACTTCATATTCTATTGTAAAGACTAATATACAGTATTTAGTAGCTATTTCTATTTTCATAAACTCCAACATAAGAGGACATGTCAAAATGATATCATTTTGTCACAAGCAACAAGTGCTACTTGCAAGAACTTAAATCTGGCTTAATGTATCTGAATAGACCAAATTATAAATAAATTGCAGTTAAGTGACAACTCCACAGGTATAAAGTTTTTAGAAGAAAATAAAAACAGAAATCACCAATAATTTCATATTTTGTATAGTTTCAATTTTCTACATTCTGTTGTAAGATTTCGCATACAGAAATCAAGGTACACTCTAGTAGGCGAAAAAGTAATTAAAATTCAATATGGATGATATGAATGAAATTGCTTATCTTTATTTATAGCCATCTTTATATTTATTTTTGTTGTTGGAAGTGACTGAAAAACTAAACCATTGTTTTTGAGTTTTCTCTAACAAGTGTAAAAGATTAGAGTGCAATTAATGTTTAATTCACAAAATGTATTTGTATGACCAACAATTTTATTTTGAATGTATGAGAATGATACCAGAGTTTTTTGACCAAATATTTAAAAAATTTATCTTAAAATATTAAAAAAAAAAACTAAAATAAAATAAAAGATATGCTAAACTTGAGAACACACATACATATATCACAAAAATGTTTTTGAAATCGTTTTTCTAACAATATAACTTTGAAAATTATTGTCCAAACTACTACTATCTCTAGATATGCATTCACACATTTTTTCTTCTCTCTCTCCGTACTTTCCCTTATTTTGACTTCACTCTTTACAGTGTTAATAAATATAACAATCAGAATCATTTTTAATATCTAACATAATAAAATTATTTATTCAAAGTAATTGAATTAAAAATAATTTATCACACTATTTTTCAATGAAAATCTTGTTGCAATAGCCAACCAGACAGTTTTCTAAAATAAATATACTTATAATTTGGATCCAATTTATTATATAAGCAATAATACTTCCTTACTTCCACAAATGCTTTTAAATTGGCATCATGCTTTCTACTACCTTCTTTTGTCATTTTAAGTTTTTCACTGCAAGTTGAAACTAATGTAATTGCACATGATCTAATACACTACTACTTTGCTATCTATTCATTGGTTACTGTAAACCAAAAATGTTATGCAGTATAACAAATTTTGCTGCTTTCAGTTTCTGTTTTTAGTTTGGTATTCTTTATGCTAGTAGAGTGGCTACTTGAGTGTAATGCAGAAAATTTCTAACCTTAATTTCAGCAAAAATTCAAAAAATGTTTTTCATATAATTATAGCTTCAAAAAGCAAAATAACTTTGGCTGATTCAGATGTTCTCAAAATTTATTCAAATTAATCTACATTAAATAAAGAATTATTTATTAAATTACAATTTTAAGATCTGAAAACAGAAACAGATGAATTCACATCACTGTTTCAAAAAGTATTTTCAACTTCCCTCAATTATTATTCTTTACCCCATTGATAAGTTTTGGATTGGTTATCATCATTTAAATAAATTGTAAACAGTAGTAGTTTCAATCAATTATAGTTTTTTTTCAATTTTTATAACAACATTAATTTTGACAACAATATTTTTCACAAAAGTTATGAATTATGTTTGAAAATGATTTATTATTAAAAAAAAGAGCAATTATTTATTGTGACATTGTCACAATGCCAGGCTGCAATTTTTTTTATCATATTTTTAATTTATTTAACTTAAAATATATGCTCTCAACTTAAATTAGTAGTGACTTGCCCCTGTACATCATACTTTTCCTTTAATGATAGAGTCATGTCAGTCATCTATCTAATACCTTTTGGGGGAAAATTTCTTAATTGAAATAATGTGACTTCTGATTTGTATCCAGAAGTTCTTATATAGTTAATTGGGGTCTCTTACCCATAAGGTTTCCATATCTGATCTCATCTTTCATTTAGCTAACTCCATTTTTGAGATTAAGGAAAGACAGACAGACAACAGTGGGAATTTATAAGTGTACAATTTTTTCAAACTGCAGCCCAATAAACAACTAAAGATTTTCCTTCAGTTTTGAAATTTCTGTTGTAACAGATGCATCTTTTAAAGTAGAAAGATATTTCAACATGCTTTGAAAAAATAAATATAAATGAAAAAGTTTACCGTTCATGGGAATAGTGGAGCATGGCTATGAACACACCCTATTGTGCATCTATAATTTTCTTTAATGGCATCACTGCATCTCATATAAATATTTCAATTAATAAATTCAGCAAGATTATGAAATTAAGCACAATCTAATATACTAAATTTAAGAAATAATAAAATTAATATATTTCACTGGTACTAAAAGATATTTCCAAGAATTTTATAATTATAAGAAATAGTAGAAATTTGCATTTAATTTATAATAGATAGTAATTATTACACATTAAAATTACAAAATTAAAATTTAAAAATGTTGTATTTGTAGCATTTAATGGCACTTTTATGTCATAATAAAGTATTGAGATTCTTTTCTTTGTATTCAGCATATTTTGAGAATAGAGCTGCACTAAAGTTTTCTGAATTTGACTAACATTTTTCACAACTAATTAGTCAAACTGCTAAAGAATTTTTCCTCGTAGTGGGTGCCCTGGTTAAGCTGAAAAAATGACATTTTTAGTAATTTTAAAAAGAAACTAATAAGCATGGCAGTGAAGATATTAAATCAACAATAGAATGGTTGGTTACCCATAGAACATGTAGTGAATTTGCTCATGTGGTTAATCAACTTCTGCATGATCTCTTTCAAATGCACTTCAATAAGTGTGTGAATTACTTGTGAACATAGAAAAAGGAAACACTATGAATTAAGTATAGACATCAGTGTAAAAATAAAAAATTTAACACTTGAAGTATGTAGCTATTACAAATATTTGAAAATTAAACAAAATGGGAGAGATAATTGAGCAGTAAAAAACAAGAAAAGCAAGAAGAGGCAGTTTAAGAAGCAAAATGGAATTTGATGGAATATTATACGAGCCCTGATTAGCCAAGGCAGACCTGTAAGTGAATACACTAGTCCTACTTATATTATAATTCATAAAAGGAAGTTTAAAACAACAACATGTATAGTCAAGTACATATAACAAAACATCAGATAAGAAAGCAGTTCACTTAAAGCATTTTCCCACGTTCCTAATTTTCTACCTTATGTTTTACACCTGTTAACAAGAGCACTGGAAAGCAGATCAGTCTGTTTAAATGAATGTCATGTTATCAGCATTTTTTGAGCAGCAGTCCACATAAGGGAGAACTATAATAAATTTTAACATTTCTAAGTGCATTTTGAGTTACAAGAGCTCTAAGACATGAAAAAGTGAATTATTATTAGCCTCCTGAGTGATATTGTGACTTCAAATAAGGGATCATAATATAGCAATCTTGGGATTGTTGCATCATGCTCTCTTAAAATTCTTGAAAGTATTTTTTTATGCTTGCTTTTGTAATATAGTCAAGTCTTAAACAGACTCTACTGTACAGGTATACCTCGGGTTACATCATTTTGAGTTAAGTAATTCTTGATTACACATCATTTGTCAAAAAAAATATATGGAAAAATAAAAATCAAGTTTAAGTCATTTTATTCGACTTTACCTCTGTCTGTCATAAATATTGAAGTCATAGTATCACTAGAAAAGCATTAAAAGCACATAAAATCATGTTACTGTACAATAAATAAGAATAAAAGTATATAAAATCATATTAAAATACTCAGAATCAGATTCGAAATATCAGAATCAGCTGTTGATGCTGACGATCCACAGCCATCTATGTCCACGATGTAAATAAACAAATTGAATGTAAATATTGGTAAATTTAGCATAAATTGGTTTTTTCTACTATTGCAAAATAATTTTAATAACTGTATTTGCTATTTAACCTTACAAAATCATTTTATTTTATAATGTCTTAAAGCAAACCATATTCACAAATAGAGTTTGCGATGTACTGTAAACATCTCCAAATTGTAAACATGTACTATACACGTATTCATAAATTTAGATTACTTTTTTTCTGTACTGTATTAAAAACTAAAATTTATTTGTTTGTAAGCTTAAAATAGATTCTTATTAACCATATATTATTAAAAATACATTTATAAATAAAATACAGAATTGGGAATGGTTATTTGTAGTTTAGCCGAGTGACAAGTGAATTCAGAAATAAGTAAATTTGACTTAAGTCACCTCTCCTGGAACCAATTACCGACATAAGGTGAGATATACCTGTATTACAAAATGATTTTTTTTCTGTTATCTTTTGTCAATTAGCTTCAATGCAAAACATATTAAAATTTCTTGCATCCTATTAAAATGTAATTATGATAATGCACAATTTTATTGTTAAAACTATTGTGCATATTAGCTTTATAATAAATGGCATAAAGCATGTTCTTGCACATGACTGAATTCACTAAGATATAAAAAGTAGCTTAAAAGTGCTACCATATAAATTTTTTAATTGTAATTTTTAATCTGAAGTGGTTATGGACATTCATTTTATCCACGTTTTCAATTATCTGAGGTAGCATTGGTCCACATTACCTTGGATAATTGGGGTTCTACCATACTCGTAACACTATAGTAAGATAATAAGAAAAATATAGGGTTGGCAACTAAGTGATTGCAGATTTTGTCAATAATTTTTTTGCTTTGTCATTGTGTTCAAAGCATTTAACCTATATTGTTTTCTTGTTCTTGTTGTTAATACAATTTTTTTACTGAATTAAAGGTGGAAAACCTTTAATTCAGTAAAAAAATTGTATTAATTAGTTATCTAGTTTCATTTTTATTCCAATTTAAAAATGGAAGAACAAGACGTGCATTTCAGGCATATTTTATTGTATTATTTCCGAAAAGGCAAGAATGCATCACAAGCACACAAGAAGTTATGTGCCGTATAAGGGAATGAAGCCTTGAAAGAAAGGCAGTGTCAAAATTGGTTTGCCAAATTTCATTCTGGCGATTTTTCACTGAAAAATGCTCAACGATCTGGCCATCCAGTTGAAGTTGATGAGACCCATATCAAGGCCATTATCAATTCAGATCATCATAGCACAACACGTGAGATTGCACAGAAGCTCAATGTATCACATACATGCATTCAAAAAAAATTAAAACAGCTTGGCTATGTCAAGAAACTGGATTTATGGGTCCCTCATCAGCTTAAAGAAATTCATTTGACGCAATGCATTAGCATCTGCGATTCACTTCTGAAACGCAATGAGATTGATCCATTTCTGAAACGACTGATTACTGGTGACGAAAAGTGGATAGTTTATAGCAACGTTAATCAGAAAAGATCGTGGGTGATGCAAGATGAACCAGCCCAGATGACACCAAAAGCTGAGATTCACCAAAAAAAGATTATGCTGTCAGTTTGGTGGGATTATAAAGGAATTCTGTACTTTGAACTTTTACCAAGAAACCAAACGATTAATTCAAATGTGTACGTTCAACAACTCGCCAAACTAAGTGATGCAGTTCAAGAAAAGTGGCCAGAATTGGCAAATCGTAAGGGTGTTGTTTTCCAGCATGATAATGCAAAGCCCCACACATCTTTGGTCACTCGCCAAAAATTATTGGAGCTAGGTTGGGATATGTTGTCACTAGTGATGTGCTGGATCGTTAAAAATGTATATCCGCGGATACGGATACGGATCATTCGTGTCTAGATCCGCGGATACGGATACGGATCTCAACTTTCGTACTCAGTCGGCGCCGGTGCGTGTGACCTTGGACCGATAGTTGACGCTTTGCATTAATAACGCGACGTGTTTTGACTTGCACTGCGCGTGTTTTTGTTTATGGTGTAAAAATGTGCTAAATTAGAATTCACCACAAAGGCAGACAGGATAAAGTAACAAAAGTTAATATAATTTTCCAATTGAGCTTTTTTGCGTCTTTATACAGATTCTATTTCGGGGGATTCCAACTTCACGGTACAAACAGTAGCATGCGAAATTACAGCGATAATAATAGTTCGCTGTATCCAAATCACGTGTACAATACAGATCCCGATCGCGACAATATAACCCGGAACCTTAAAACTAACCTTAAACACTAACTTAACACTAATAACAGAAAAAGGGATAGAATTAAGAAGACAGAAAAA
>NW_019386977.1:0-28075 GCF_000671375.1 Centruroides sculpturatus | reverse complement strand
ACTGTTGATTATTCCGTTTTATATGAATTCCATGTTGTACGAGTCACTTAGATTTTACAAATACGTGTGCCGGGCTGTAAACGGCTCACGTATTTGTAAAATCTAAGTGACTCGTACAACATGGAATTCATATAAAACGGAATAATTTATATCCATTTGTATTTATCCAATGTATTTATATCCATTAACATAAAGTCACGCACCAAAATGAAGGTGTTGGAATCGTATAAAACTTCATTATAGTTTGTCTACGTAAAGAATCGACTTGGATATTAACCAATGAGCATTAGCCATTGATCGTTTAGTCGTGTCAAGTTACTTTCTCTTTCTTCCTCATTTGTTAATTAAACATGTCACCGTCATTATAAACAGTGTTATGAAAGTTTCATGTTCTGGTATTGGAATACGAGAAAGTTTGATACAGTAGTTGTTAAATGCATGATTCTTTACGGCTAATACATGCTATAAAAAAATTAACACAGTTAATAGAGAAGTCGTTTTGCCATCTAATGAGAGAAAATAAAATGACATATTAACTCGTTCGACTTTACGAACATACTGTACCCCACATTATACCGCGTGTTATACTGACCATTATTAGCTACATTGAAAACAAACTTTTTTACACAAGAAGTTCGTTTTATCTCTACTTATTGTATGTTTGCAAGCTGTAGATTCTTAATGACTTGATATGCTGCTTTCGGCTACACAAATGATAGTTTCTCCGAAAGATCCTGAACGTCCTAAACTTTGGCAAACAAGTGGGAAGAGAAAACTGTAAAGCAACCGACAGTAGCTATTTATGTGAGGTAAATGAAATATTAACAATTATCTATGTAAGTAAAATTTTGATTTTATATTCGGATGATATTTTCGTTCATAAAACAGTCCAAATTGTTTAAAATTTAAATAAAAACTTCAGTATACTTAAATTAATATTAATAGTTCGATCTTTATAATATGTGATATACAATATCTGATATGAAAGTTCTTTATTTTACAAATCAACTTTATTTTAATAAACTGTAAATTAAAAGATTACGTGTATTTCAAATAATACACCGCTTCCTAAAAATAATAGATTATGCTTCACAGTTTAAATGAATTCTATGTGGAAATTTTAATACATGTAATATTTTTTGGTCATCCATCGGGCCAACTATCTCATCATTAGATCGCTGGAAAAACTTTAATTATTTTTATTGAAAGTATTCATTTTTCAACACGCCATAATACTTTTTTAGATATGGCCTTTTCGATAAATTGTAACCTCAACGCTTACCCGACAGAAGGGTTTACTTCTGATCCCTGTGCAATCTTTCTTGACGTTTTAAATTGATTTAACATCAAATACTCAGCGGTTTACGAGAATCCTTTTATGCAGTAGCGTAGTGTAGGGGGAGCCCCGGGCGGCACTTTTTAGGGGGCGGCAAAATTTGACAATAAATAATAATATCTTGTAAGAATTTGAACCTTTTTTTCATATTTTTGTCCACCTACGATTGAAATGAGCACGGAATAGTGGGAATAGTGTTACCATCCGACTCGCCGTCCGGAGATATTGTACGATTCATTCGTACTCATATACATCTCCAATATCCAATAGGGCTAAGTCATCTAGATTACTTACGTTACTCCTACCCGAGTCTCCCTAGTCGCTAACTTTAACTGATTTAGAACCAGCATGCACTGCAAATTATTCATTGCAAAATGATATACGCATGCGTCATGAATTTCTGTTCGAACAAACCTCACCCGCCGTCAGGGTCGGCGATTTTAAAAAGGTGGCAACACTAGCACGGGATTTTTCATTACTTATTCTGTGACGAAACTGAATTTTAGTCTTTTAAATTGAGATACCTAAATAAGGGGACGGCGAAATTTTCCTCCGCCCCGGGCGGCTGACACCCACGCTACGCCACTGCCTTTATGGCATCATTTTAATTTTAAACAAGCAGCTAAACACATTTGATCTGTTAACTGAACTTTCCTGGAATCTCCTATATTACCTCCTCAAACCATTATTGATTTAACATGTTTTTTTTATTCTACTATCATTAAGTTTTTACAATATCGAAAGGTTGATACTTCCTCGTACAAATGCTTCTCTCACAATTAAAAAAAAAATAAGAAATATCACTAGAAAGCAACGGATAAAGTGGAAAGGCAATGGGATTTCACGCGACCTCTATATTCATCGTATCTTACAAAAACAATACTACAAAGAATGTAACACATCATTTCAAAACTAATAATATCGTGAACACTTTTACTTCCGACCCCGCACGTTTTGGAGATTTATCCTTAAATTTTCTAAAAGAACTCAAAATAAATCAAATTCCTTTTCTGATGACATGATATTCGATGTCTATAAATCTATTAAAGCGAAATTTTTCCAAATTACAACCGAGGCAAATTATTTTACACTTATGCCACACAACTATACCTATCAGAAAAAAAAAAAAAAACATTCGACTTACGTAGCTTACATCGACATAAGTAAAGCCTTCGACTCCATACTCCCAAATATACTTTTAGATACGCTCCGTGACTATTTCGATATTAACTCAGCTCTTCACTCCTAGCTGAACAACTATTTTTAGCTTGTCTATCTATACAAGATCAAAGTAGGAGATTTTACTTTTCTCTATTTTCCGCCTTTAACAGGTATTTCAACAAGGATCGATCCTAAGCGGCTTTTCCTTTCTGCATATATCAACAAGTTGTTTATTAACTTAAATTCTTCCGTTATCGCCTATAAAGTTGTTAAATCGTGATTGATCCTACTACTTTCGAATTCAATCTTCACCACTTATCCTCTGTCTTTAGTAAAATTAACCATAGAATTAATGTACAAAAATCTGTAATAATGCGTTTTTCTTTACTCGGGAATTCACCCCTAACACCCCTTTTTATAAACACTTATGCATTGCAATATGCCAACACATACAACGATCTGGGAATTATTTTCGATACTAAATTAACCTTTAAAAGCCACGTAGACAAGAAAATAAAATAATTGGCCATCCGTTGCTGGATATTATGGCATTTTTGTAAAACCATAGCCTATCCTCTAAACCTGTTCTACGGTCCATATTTTTTGCCAGTTTTCAATCCCTCCTGGATTATTGTCTTCCCATTTGGTCCATGGGTGCCCTTCTTTACTTGCCACAACTCGATAAATTTACCTACCTTTAAATGGCCGAGCGGTCAAGGTGGCAGCCTACCACTCTGGGGGACGCGGGATCGAATCCGGACGGATCAAGGAAACACCAGGGATTTTACGGAGGGTGGTCCGTTCGGATATGCCGGGCCCCGTCGCCTCATTGTGGGCCGAACCCATAAAAAACCCCTCCTAGTATCCCCAGGGCAAAAACACCAAAAAAAAAATTAATAAAATGCATGCTTAAAGATTTTATATTTTGTTAGTAAAAATAACATTAATTTACAGAGATAGTAACTAGTAGCTCTCAAGTTTTTTTCCGAACCTAGAGGGAAGTAACCCCATCTCCCTCTTGACAGTCCTGATAGAAATCTCAGCTGCGGATTTTGTGACCAGGGTACCAAATTGCAAAGTGGGCTCGCGATGCTCGTGTGAGAGTGTCGGAAGATAAAGAAAATTTATTTGCTTAAGTTTACTCTTATTAAAAAAGAATTCGTATTTTAACGCTTAATTTGTGTGAATGTTACAAAAATAATTTTTACTGGCAGATTCCCCCCCCCGTGCCCCTTACTATTGGGACGTGGGAGACCACTGCAAACAGTAAAGAAATGTAACTAGATTTTTTATATATTTAGTTACTTTGTAAAAAGTGACTTTCGTACATCACTGGAAGTGATATACATAAGTTAAATCCAGCCCTCTCCATTCTTTGACTCACAATATTTGCTGGAACAATAAATGCGTGTAACCTGAATATCTTCATCTGTCACTACTGGAAACTTCCGGCTCAATTCAAGCTCCGAATGATACGTTTGGGACCTTAACAAAGCCGTAAGGGCATAGGGGAGACCGGGGCTAGTTGTCACAGGTTTGTCATTTCTAGTTTTAGGGTCTATAATATCAATTTATTTAGGTTTAAGTGAAAATGTATACAGCTACATATCTTTTGATTTGGTTTATAATAAATATATGAGCATTCGATTATTTTTTGCCAGTTATTATTTTAGAAACGGTTACCCTGTGACAACATACCCCTAGAGTCACAGGGCAAGGGGGTTAGTCATAGGGCATGTGTAGTCTTTCTGACATTTCCAAAGTTTATTTTGGTTATGTTAAATTATGAGTAATACGACTTTTCTTTATAGAATTGGCACGAGTAAATTAGATTACTAATTTACTTTTATTTATTCTACGAAAGACAAGTAACTGGAATCTTATTGTCTTTAGAGTCAGTGTGACAAACATAATATGGATTTACATCTGTACTGTACAGAGCTCGTGAGATTAAACTGTCACCACAAACCAAACAGATCTTTTTTCTTTCTCTTCTGATGAGTCAGTCTTAGTGACAAGTTGCCCCAAATGAACTTTCCTTAACAAATCGGTTCATATTTCTATTTTGAATACATTAAGGACCAGTTTAATAGGAAATGCAATTAGTAAAAAGGTGAACAACTAAGTTTTCAAACGCTACAAGACGCGATGCATCAAAATTTACGCGACTTGCTGTAAATCTTTTAACCGCTAATTAACGAAAAACGATGCAACGGATAGCTAGCGGTAAATGACTACTTCTAGATAACGTGACCATTCAGTTTTGATTAGATAGGAGATATTTGCACTGTGACTACTATCTCCGGTCTCCCCTACTCTTAAATAAAAAAACGGGGGAAAATTCCCGCAATGCGTGTTATTCGTTAAACATCTCAGCACGAGGGAAAAAATTAGGAAACGAAATTTGGTCCGGTAACTTGTAAGGGTTGACGCTATTTAAATTTTGGCTACGGAACTGGAGTGGGGAGATATTAGTCACGTCAGACGTCGAGTGGTGTTAGACTAAAATTTTACTCGTTATTGGTATTTACATTATTAAAAACTCACCTCTACCATCAAAATTAAGCTTTTGTAATGATATAAAAATCAACGCAGTCCAGACCGTGGCATCACATCGAGCCTCAAATTACTTGTACTGTACAGTACGTTACCGGAAAAAACACACGAAAAACTAAGTTAAACTTCGCTCATTTTATTTACAATTCCTCCACAAATGCAAATTCACAAAATGCCGCATTTTAACGTATACCCGTACTTCAGTTAGATATGAATTATCAGGATTGCTTTTATCTAACCTTACATGGATAAATTCCAACACTGATCCTACTGTGCACAAATCAGTATGTTCGCGTTTATCTTCGTATATCGAAAGAATTATTAATATTTAGATTTTAATTAAATATTGTAAAAGTTAATTAGAAGCAGTAATTTAAGACTAGACATTTTCTGGCAGTCAACTTCCACCTTTTTCTCATTACTGGAAACGTATCAAATTCTCTGGTTAAGTACAAAAATTCTAGCTAAAAATATGACAAAAAAACTTATGCCAATTTCGATTTATTCTCTAACGTTCTTAAATACATGGAATGTAGCAATAAATTTAGTCGACTTCTTCGATTGTTGGTCCAGATCCACCAGTTCCTGCTCCCGCTGCACCGGGTGGTGCTCCAGGCATACCACCTGGCATACCTCCAGGCATTCCACCTGCTTGATACAATTTGGTTATGATTGGGTTACAAATTCCTTCCAGTTCCTTTTGCTTGTGTTCAAATTCCTCTTTCTCTGCCAACTATTAAAAATAAAATTTAAGTAAAACACCATAGTTCTAAAACTCCACCCACCTACAGAGATCAAAATTAGATAAATACCTGATTAACATCCAACCATTTTATGGTTTCTTCTACTTTATCCAGGACTTTCTTCTTGTCATCTTCAGAAATCTTATCTTTCAACTTTTCATCATCTATGGTAGACTTAATATTGAAAGCATAACTTTCCAGAGAATTTTTGGCAGATACTCTCTCCTTTTGCTTGTCGTCTTCTTCGCGATACTTCTCTGCATCTTTCACCATCTTTTCGATCTCTTCTTTGGAAAGGCGACCTTTATCATTAGTTATAGTAATTTTATTTTCCTTTCCGGTACTCTTATCGACTGCCGATACATTCATAATACCGTTAGCATCGATATCAAAAGTAACTTCAATCTGAGGAACACCTCGAGGTGCTGGTGGTATACCAGTTAGTTCAAACTTGCCCAATAAATTGTTGTCTTTGGTCATTGCTCTTTCACCTTCATATACCTGAATCAATACACCGGGTTGATTATCTGAGTAGGTTGTAAATGTTTGGGTTTGCCTGGTAGGTATAGTAGTGTTACGTTTGATCAACACGGTCATTACTCCTCCAGCAGTTTCAATTCCAAGTGACAATGGAGTGACGTCCAAAAGAAGCAGATCTTGTACTTGCTCCGATTTGTCACCATTCAAAATTGCTGCCTATATAAAAAGAAAAATCAAAATTTTTAGGTCCTGCCTATTTTTTTTTTTTAAATTAAGAAAATCTTTTTGAAGGAATAATTACCTGAACTGCTGCACCATAAGCCACAGCTTCATCGGGATTAATACTTTTGTTCAAATCTTTTCCGTTAAAGAAATCCTGAAGCAATTTCTGAATCTTTGGTATACGAGTAGATCCTCCTACAAGTACGATATCATGAATTTGACTCTTGTCCATCTTAGCATCTCTCAAGGCCTTTTCCACCGGTTCCAATGTTCCACGGAACAGATCTGCATTCAACTCTTCAAATCTTGCTCTTGTGATAGTTGAGTAGAAATCGATACCCTCAAACAACGAATCGATTTCAATACTAGAATAAGAGAAAAAACAATTAGATTAAGAGGAAGAAAACGTTTAGGAAGGGGGAAAAAATGTTTTTTTTTTTTACATACCTGGCCTGAGTACTAGAAGACAAAGTTCTCTTTGCTCTTTCGCAGGCAGTTCTCAAACGTCTCAAAGCTCTCTTATTTGTAGTAAGATCTTTTTTGTGCTTACGTTTAAATTCCTGAACGAAGTGATTAACCATGCGATTATCGAAGTCTTCTCCACCTAAGTGAGTATCTCCGGCAGTAGACTTAACTTCAAAAATACCATCTTCAATAGTTAAACAAGATACATCGAAAGTTCCTCCGCCCAAATCAAAAATAAGAACGTTCCTTTCACCAGTACCCTATTTAATAGAAAAACAAAGATAATTACTAAAAAGAAAAGCTTTGGATTTATTATAAAAAAACAAAAATTTACCTTCTTATCGAGCCCGTAAGCAATAGCAGCAGCAGTAGGTTCGTTAATAATTCTGAGAACATTCAATCCAGCAATGGTGCCGGCATCTTTAGTGGCCTGCCTCTGAGAATCATTGAAATATGCAGGAACGGTAACTACGGCATTAGTAACAGTTTTCCCTAAATAAGCTTCGGCTATTTCCTTCATCTTTGTTAGAACCATAGAGGAAATCTCTTCCGGGAAGAAGGTCTTTGTCTCCCCTTTGTAATCCACCTGAATCTTAGGTTTGCTGCTGTCGTTTATAACTTGAAACGGCCAATGCTTCATGTCGCTCTGTACAGTGGTATCATCGAAGCGACGTCCGATAAGACGTTTAGCATCTAAAAAAAAAAAAAAAAGAAAAATCAAAGTTATTTTTGATTTCGGGAGGGAGAAGTTTGTTTTTTTTCTAGTTATAAACGGGAAATTTACCGAATACGGTGTTACTGGGATTCATTGCTACTTGATTTTTCGCGGCATCACCGATTAACCTCTCGGTATCGGTAAATGCCACATAACTAGGAGTGGTACGATTGCCTTGATCGTTAGCAATAATCTCCACTTTACCATGTTGGAATACTCCTACACAGGAGTAAGTTGTTCCCAAATCGATACCGATAGCTGGAGTCTTGGCCATTTTCCTAAATAATAAAAATAATAATAATTTAAAATTAAATTAGATAATACGATTCATTTTATCTACTTATAAACATAAGAGAGAGCTTAACTTACCTTTAGTGAATAAATTAGTAGGCTAAGGAAGATAAATAAGTGAGAATAAATCGCAAGTCAACCTTCCCTGAGTGAAGTGTAAAAAGCAAGGCGCGAGACTGTTCGCGGGTTATGTATCGGGGAGGCCGGAAATGACGACACGAAAGAAGGTTCTGGAAGGTTCTCGTTCCAGCTCGACCAATAGCGGATGGAAATGCAAATTGCGCATACACGTCTCGAAACGCTATTGGTTAACGTTTCCCCTCCTAACGTCAGACGACGGACAATGAAGTCGTCGGTCACGTGACCGGCGAGTGAAATGATAAATTCATTTTATATCGATTTTTTAATATCTTTTTTTTTTTTCTTTTCGTAATAATTGAATAAATTACGTACCGTATTTTTAATTAAGCCGGAAATTTGTTAGATTTTTACGGTTTTAAATACGGATCGGCGTAATTTATCAATTGTTTTCGACGGTTTAAGGGTCGATGATAAATGTAAAAATGTGATTCATTATTGGAGGAAACGAAATGAGTCATTCTCGTTTCCAGATACGGTAACGAGTAGACATATTTTTTTAATTATTAATTTCGAAATACGGTTTCGTATTATAATATTAGTTAAACGACGTGACCTTGAGAGAATGTGGATAAAAAGGCGGTAAAACGAACAAAGCCTTTTGTTACCTCCATTTTCAAATTCACACCACCAATTGTTAACGAACAATACAGACACACAGCGTAATCTCGTGGATTATTTAAAAAAAAAAAAAAAAGTTATTTATAAATTCTGTTAAATACGAACGAAAGTCAGCCTAAAAATAATTTAAATTTAGAAATATGTGTAATATAAATATATAAATGGTGGAGACAGATAAATATACTCGTCTGCATTCGTTATTCTTAAACTGCATCGATCATGTTTTTCGTGTACGAGAATAGTCTAGGATCGATATTGACTGAAATTCCTAGAACAAGAGACAATTCCTTTAATTATAAAATACTTTTTTTTAGTGTTAAATTACACAAGACGTGACGTCATAATGGTTTTTTTTTCTTGATGTTAACGTCATTAAAATTTAAAATACGTAACTTATTAACGTAATTTAAACCGAAAAATTTAGTAATTAAATTATTACCACGTTTCTGTTTGGTTTTATTGTATTTCTTGGTAGTTCTAGAACCCGTTCCGTCTTTAATTAATTGATTATAGAACAATTTTCTTTTAAATTTAAACGTTCTTTTTTTTTAACCTGCGAATGTTTAAACAGGTGTTGTAGATTTAAACACTCGCAAGCTTTATTTATACGGCTTATAAATAATTTTAACAATGCTATCTTTTAGAAAATACGTAGAGGTATTTTATGATTTGCACGAATGCATTTAGTCATTTAAATAATGCAAGAAATTTGCCATTAAAATGCATTTTTATTGTCTGTACAAAGCATGACTTTCTAGAAAAAAAAAAATATATATATTTATTAAATTATACAGTATTTAAATTGTATAATTGTATTAAAAAGACACGCTTTTACTGGCTAAGATTGAAAGGAGATGGTTTGAAATTGAGAGCATTCCTCACCAACCCAACCCCTCATTTGTAGTGTTTGTGGGTTGGGTTCACCTTAAAACATTACTAAAATATCTTGTCATGGTTATTAGATTTCATCCTTCTGTATTAATTAATTAAGAGTGGATGAAATGTCAGTCGCAAGATTTGAGGTCACTCACTAAACAAAGCGAGTTAAATGGAAGTGTGTTTATTAAGAAAATAAATTAGTAAAATAATTAAAAGGAAAAGCTGACGAAAACAGAATAATATTCGTTTAAAATCTTGCAAAATACATTTTGAAATACATTATTTATTTTTATACTGCCTGGTAAACAGATTGGAAACGACAGTAAATATTTAATGTTTTGATATAATTTATGAAATATTTGAGTCAATCTGAATTAATTTTCTTCTAATGATCAATAATTGTATATTGATCCTTCTATCCGCCATATAGGTCAAGGTTACTAACGTTTTGTAACGACACCTGCATCGATATATTGCAGTAGATACAGTACTTAAACCGCAACAGCAATAACCGTTTGGGGATAGAAAACGTAGTGTCGGCTTTTGTTTTTATATCCAACGATGGAAAAAATACCGTATACTTACGTTTATTACGAGAAGCGTAAACAAAAATGCTTTTTGCTAACGTTTTTACTTAATTTTTCGTATAAAGAAGGCCTCGTATGGCCCGAAGCGTGTCTTGTTATAAAATCGATTTCTACTTTCGTTAATCTAGAGAAGAATTAGATAGATGAAAATCGAGACCGGATATGAAAGGCTGGCTTCACGTGACTTCCGGTCTGGACGGGGAGTCACGTGATTTTTTAAATTAAAATATTGCATCCCGGCATTGTGACTATGCCACAATAAGTAATTGATCGTTTATATCTATATATATTAAATGCTTAATTTATGTTATAAAAATTAATCTCCGCAATAATAAGTTTCACAGATGTTAATTTATTACATTTCTGTCAGACGTATTCTTCCTTTGCTTGCGAATAAATGTTACTAAATCCAGTTTTTATTTCTTTTTTTTTAATTACTGATACGTTGAAAATAGGTTGCGCAATGCTTTATTAATTCGAAATCTCATTTTTAAAATAAGGTTGAATATTTTATATACAGGGCCCTCGAGGGGAGCTGAAATTTTTTTCTCCAGGCCCTAACCAGGGGCCCTTAGTAGTTCTTATCCGTATAAATTTGTGTTACTTTTACTAGCAAAGAATAAAATAAAACATTTTATATACTTCATTTATCTAAACTAAACAATGCAAAAGAACCTCTTTACCCCAGGGTCCCCATTTAAGCTCACGAAGGCTTCATTTATATTACATTAACGAATCCATTTTCTTATACAGGGTGAATAATCAGTCGATATTGTTTACAGTTCGATAATTCATTGTTATTTCGTCTCCTATCGAACCACAATATTGATGTTAAATCCATTGTTTTGCATAATAAAGAGGGGGGACTAGACACAGGATATCTGGAAATAATATACTTTATTTAATTAAAGGATAGGTTCATTCAATAGTTTCAAAATTTAGTTAAACACTTTCATTCCTTTTGAATTTGTTCCCATTAGGAAACAGTTGATAATTCAGTTACTATATAGGTCATCTGAGATTAAAACCGGGTCAAAATACTGCAAGGTCCAAAGCTATATATAGCATTACGTACGACTTAATTTTTACGTAAAATGTTACGAAATCAAAATAAAATTTAATCGTTTAAATAACCTAACTTTCAATTATATGGATTACTTGAGAAATTAAACAGAATATTATTAAAATAATTTATTCAGCCCGTCCTGAATACTATAGAGTATCTTTATTTGGATTTTATGTTATTTATAACGATGATTCGTGGAAAATATTTTTATCTTCATTCAGTGTTTTAACGTCGCTAGTAGCGATAGAAAATTATTTTAATATATATATATTTTAAATTAAAAAAAATTCTTTCATTGGCTGTTTTTCGCGTGTGCGAGGTAGATGTGACTTCACCCTCTCTATTAGAGATGTGCCGGATCGTTAAAAATGTATATCCGCGGATACGGATCATTAGTGTCTAGATCCGCGGATACGGATCTCTACTTTCGTACTCAGTACGTGTGACCACGGACCGATAGTTGACGCTTTGCGTTAATAACGCGACGTGTTTTGACTTGCACTGCGCGTGTTTTTGTTTATAGTGTGAAAGTGTGCTAAATTAGAATTCACCACAAAGGCAGACAGGATAAAGTAACAAAAGTTGATATAATTTTCCAATTAAGCTATTTCGCGTCTTTATACAGATTCTATTTCGGGGAATTCCAACTTCACGGTGCAAACAGTAGCATGCGAAATTACAGCGATAATAATAGTTCGCTGTATCCAAAGCACGTGTACAATACAGATCCCGATCGCGACAATATAACCCGGAACCTTAAAACTAACCTTAAACACTAACTTAACACTAATAACAGAAAAAGGGATAGAATTAAGAAGACAGAAAAAATGGTAGATAAGATAGAAATAGGGATATCTGGGGTTTTGTCCCTTTTTTCGGCTTGTTTCTTTATGCGTACTGTTGGGTGGGATAACACACGTCCTTCTCCTATAACTGGCCAGTTCTCTTCTTCAATAATTAGGATTTTTCCTTCCACAGTCGTCAATACGACCTTAAAACAGGATCTTTTTTCTGAACTTATTTCTGAACTATCCGGTCATTGAAAATACGACTCCCAGTATTCTCACCTCGTCCGTACACTCTGCCGTCCGGTTTACGAATGACCTGCTACGTCACTTCTCTTTTTTCTCCGGCTCCTGTTTACACCTTTGCTCCTCAAATTTCTAGGAACTGCTCATCCCACCCAAGGGACAGGGAATAGATAAGAAAGTTCTAGAAGAAAATAGAACAATAGAACAAAGGGTAGAAAGAAGAAACGAAACTAAACTAAAATTAATATTTACAAAAATATAGCGTACCGCCACAATAGTTTAGTGCAGTGTTTCCCAACCTTTTTTGTGCTATGCCCCACCTAAGCCTTTCTAAAATTCTTATGTCTCCCTAACATATACAGCGGCTATACGGTTAACTTAAACTCTGGACAAGTCCATTTTCGAATTGCCCTCCTTAGCAATTCAATTGCCCCCTGTGGGGCGTGGGCCCCACGTTGGGAAACACTGATTTGTGGCTAGTGTGACACGGGATAGCATAGATTACGTTTGTGTTTTTGGAGAGTGTTGAGTTAAATTAAAATAAAAACAATGTCGACAAAAAAGTTTAGTAGTGTAATATGGAAATATTTTATATTTTACGATAGTAAACGACGAATGTGCTATTGCTACCTATCTTTAAAATTTCATAAAAGTAATGAAATTCTTTAAGATAAAAGATCCGCTAAAAAGTAACGGATCTTTTAACAATCTTATTTTCTGTTTAAAAAAATAGCATTAATTTTATAAGGATAGAAATCATTAGGGAGTCCTTAAGTTTCCTTTGGGAAAAATATCCAGCTCCCCCCACTCGACGACCTTGCACATACGATTAAACTCTACATTTGGTTATGTTTATCAGCTTTCGGGTGGGGGATGGTTGGGTGAGGCCATCCCCTAAAACACCATTAAAATGAATTGTCATCGAACTTGGGTGTCCTCAAAATTTCATACTTTTATCTTAATTACGTGGATTAAATTTAAAGACATGATACAAAGCAAGTTAAATAAAAGAGTTTAAAAAATTTGCGAGAATCAGTTAATTTAAAAGAATTTTCTTAAATTCCCGGTTAAAACAGAATAAATCAGGAACCGTCTCCTAAATCGTAAAAATTACAGAACGTAATGAAAGAGCACAGTCATTTTTATATGCATTAATATTTATTTCATAAAAAAAAAAAATTATTTACAACTACACATTTATTTATCACAAACATTTTAAATATTAAAATTATTTACGGTATACACAACTCTTAAATAAATTTCGCTTTTTGTTTTTTTTTTTTTTTTGGCACAACATTCCTGCATTAGCGTTACACAAGTGCATTTTATACAATATAAAATATTACTTACTCCGTAGAGTTGTCACTATTATTATGAATGAAATATGTGATACAAAATTAAAAAGTTTTGTACTAAGTACAACCTTCATATTTGATTTTATACTAAATTAAATTATGCATGATTCCTGTAAAAATCTGTTCCAGTTTTCCAATAAATTACAGACATTTTGAATCTGACAATTGATCATTTGTTTTCTACATTTTTCCTTCTAAACTAGAAAATTTTTAAGTATTTATCAAATAAATGCATATTACTAAATTAGAATAATAAAAAAAATCAACATCCTGTTTACACAAAATATATAAAAAAAGGAAGATATTCTAATTTATAATAGAAAAAATATCAGAAGACATTATTATTGGTTTGTAAAATAACCAATTAATGCATATTTTAAGTCACAAAATATATTATTATATTAAGACAGTGTTATTCAACCCTTTTGTAATAGTGGCACCCCAACCTGGTTATTTTTTTCTTGCAGCACCCCTATTTTTTTTTTTTTTTATCAATGTAATTATTGCATTTTCATACTTTTAGTAATACATGTAAGAAGTGTTATGTGGTACTGCTGGGCAATATATTTTGCCCGCCCCTGAAGTGTCGTGGCACCTCCATTAAAACCCACTGTATTAAGATCTATAAAAAAAAAACATGGTGTGTCGAGATTCGGTAACAATAATTGACTAAATCTTTACATTTTGTAATTTTCGTTATTATTTTGAATACTTTCCGAGGATGATTTACGCAATACCCACTCGATCTTAAAAAAAATTTAACGTTAAAGTAACAAAATAAATAGATGTACACCTTTAAAATTATCTTAGATTCTAATGTGTGTTTCATCAATTATAAAGCAGAAGAATTTTGACCCAACTGCACTAAATTTCTTAGAGTATAAATATTAGTAATACTTATTCTGTTCTGAATAACCAACGCTTGGCATTTTCTTGGCCACGAGTTAAAGAAATGATTAATGATTCTTAGACAAGTTAACATTAATTTTTAACTCATTCCATATCTAAAATTAGATATTAGTGGGTTGAAATATTTTTCCTTTCAAAATTTCAGCTTAAAAAATATTAATAAAGAGCTGTATCAAGCGATGATTTTATTATTAAAACTAAATTATTGTTTTAGAATATTACAAAAATGTAAATATTTTTCATTAATTCTTAAAATTTTATAATATACATCTAAAGACATGTTTTTATGTAACCTGCCAAACTTAAGTATAAATTAATGCTTTGAAATTTGCTTTAATTATACATGAAAGTGCAATTTGATTTCATTATAGTAATTAATATGATAAACTAGCGGTGCCCAAACTACAGCCCTCATGCCAAATCTAGCCTGTGGTATACTTTAATCTAGACTGCAACATATCACTTATGATAGAAATAGGCCTACTTTTGGTATACAGTATGTGGAATATACAAAATATTTGTGACGTGCCTACTTATGACTTATGCAATTTGGCCTGCCAATCAAAAAGTTTGAGCACCACTGCAATAAACCATGATATTTACTTCAAATAACACTTGAATTTTGATATGTTAAAAATGAATAAACAAATAAAAGAATACAATTTAAACGAATTAATATCAATTGTTTAAGTTTAAAATTTTTTTCTTTTATCATGAATTCTAATATCTAAATCATAAATACTAAATATAACCCCTGGCAAAAAGTATTTCATTGTGACATAAGAAAATAAAATCATTTAGTTTGAGTGTTAAAACATCATGTTAAAACAAAAATATACATTTTATTCATTGGGTTATTAAGTGTTAATCCCTTTAATTTCAAATGAATAAACCAAACCATTTTTCAAAAAAAGAATTTTTACATAAAGCAGTATTGGAAAAAGTTTTCGAACATGCAGGAAGTTTGAATAAAGTATTTGACAGCAACAATAATAAAAGGATCACATGCAAAATAATATTTGTATTAGTTGGTCCTTTCATCAACTGGCATTTTCAACTTTGCCCATAGGATTTAAATCTAGGCTATTTACATGCATTTAGACTTTGAAAGTTTTTTATTTTGTTTGGCTCGGTGGCATGTGGCGTTATCATCCTGAAAATCATCATCAGCATCGGCAAAGTGATCTTTGATTGTTGGAATCAGAAACGATTCTAAAATTTTGTCACACACTTCTGCTATTACAGTCTCATTAAAAATGCATATACAGTTGAACCTGTCTATCTCAAACATGTTTATCTTGAAAACCTCTGTCATGAAATTTATTTCTTACCCTGCATTTTTATCCTAAATTCAATATATTCTCCATGTTTATCTCAATTAATTTTCTCTTAAAATCTCTATATCTCAAATTATGGACTGAAGTGTCGATTACAAATTCATCAATATTTTTCAAGCTGGTGAAACTGTGGTGTTTTCTCTATAATTTACTGCCTGCCCATCTCTGTAGTTTTATGAATGTGTCATGCTTCTGTATATTTAAAATCAAGGAATTACAAATACAAAATGTAGTCGCTGAGCTCAAAGCTCAGTGACTACATTTTGATAGCAAAAACTGAGAAACACCTCTTGGGATAAATTACGTAGTTACAATTAATGCTGAATTTCTCTGATTGGTTACAAGTTACAAGTTTGGTTTGAGTCTTATTGGTTGAAGAAAGTCAAAAAACATCAGAAATTATTAATAGACTATTTGTTAAGGTTTGTCAAAAATGTTTGCTTTGTACCTAATATAGGTATGTACTGTAATTACAATTGTATTAATAAAACACCATATCTCCAATCAAACTTATTACTGTTTATTGTGCAGGAACCTTAAATTTGTTTCTTGTTCCCTTGAGGTTTGAGACATGTTCAACTGTATTTCCAGATCCAATAGCTAACACGCAGCCCCAAATCAATAAACTTGTTGGATACTTTGTGTTCATATTTAGTCAGTCTTCCTTAAATTGCTCATCTGAACATCTCCAAGTGAATTTTCCTGCATCACCACCACACCCAATGCATGTATGACTCACCTTTTTCCAGTCTTCTATGATCTAATTTTTGTGCTGTCTTGACCATTTTAAGCAATTTTTTGTTTCTTGGTCAGAAAAGGTTTTGTTTTGGCTTTTCAAATGAAAATCCTGTGTAATTCAGTCTATTTCTTACTGTTCTGTCACAAACATTTGTTTTATTTTTCTTTCATTCTGCATTTAATTGTTTGGAAGACTGTTTTTGGATTTTTAGGCATACTTTTTTCAATAGGTGATCTTCAGCCTTGCTGGGTTTTAGGATAACTATGTATGATGTGAATCTTTTGTCTCCTCTGTCTTTAAACTTTTTCCAAGTGTAATTTAAGTTCCTAACGACACACCAACATGCATTCCAACTTCTCTTTGATTTTTCCATGTTGTAATATCTTTATAATTGGAACCATTCTTTAAGGAAAGAAAGGTAAAACAAACAATTATTTATTGTGACATCATCACAATACAGTACTGCAATTTTTCATCACAATGCTCTCAATTTTAGTAATGTCTTGTCCTGTACAGTACATCATACTTTTCCTATTAACAATGAAGTCGAGTCATGTATCTAATTCTATTCAGGAGAAAATTTTTAAATTGAAATAACGTGACTACTGGCCCAAAGTGAAAGTTTGTATATAGTTAATCAGGGCTTTCTGCCTTTAAGCTTTCCATATCTGGTCTTCTTTTTTGGGAAAATGGTTTGGTTTATTCATTTGAAATTGAAATGATCAACACTTAATAACCCAATGAATAAAATATATATTTTTGTTTTGAACATTACATTTTTATTTTCTTGTAAAATGAGGGCAAACTAAACAATTTTATTTTCTTATATCATGTTCAAATAATTTTTGCTAGGGGTAATAATTGCAACATTTTAAATAGTCTCTTGAGTACTTTTCAATGTGCATGATCTACATTTTAAAGGGTTAATATTAAAGATCACATAATAACAATTATCACTTGGTCCCATTACTTAAAAAAAATCAGATAATTAAAATATTAAATTGGCATGACAAAACAGGAACACAGATCATCATCAGATGATTTTCAAATAATATCTATCTTGATAAATTTTTTTAAAAGATTGCCAGCATTACTGTGTAGAAAATACCTCAAAATATTTTTAATTTACAATCATCTTCATATACTTTCCAAAACTATTATTAGATTTTTGAGTAATCTTTTCAATTATATTTTATTTTAATTGCAGAAACATTGCCTCAAACTTAAAAATTTAACAATAATTTATATATTATTTCTGTATAAAATAGTAGCTTTTAATTATAATTCATTGATAATTTCAAAAGTATTAAATTCTGCATAGAAACTAACTTGTTTTGTGCAAAAGCTATTTTCAAAAATTGTGATAATCTAAATTTATTACTCTCTGGAATTTATATATTGAATATGTTTAACTTCAGGATAATTTTCTGTGTACGTGAAATTTTTCATCCGGATCCTTAATAAAGTATTTATCCCAAAATTCTGTGTAGGTCGTTCTTTTACTCCATGGTTTGAAATGTCCATCCCAATGTAGTAATTTTGCTTTTTTCAAAAATGCTCTGGAATAACGCGATTTTGTTGACACTCCTATAAATAAAAATTTATTATAGATATACACTTTTAGATTTACAATTCATAATCTATATTGATTGATATATAATATATAAAACAAATGTCACATTCTTAAATGATTTTATTATAATTTTTTTATGTAAGCAACATAAATAATAGAAATTAATTTTTAAAATAATGCAAATTGAAATATTACTTTATAATTAGTATTCACTGATTCTTTATTAAGTATTCATAAAAATATATAAAAAAACAATTTCGTAGAACAAATATGAATTCAAATATTACTTCTTTTATCAATTATCTACTTAATTATCTGTGATCAATGACATAATTAGATAAGCAAAATAAATATTGCACATTATTGATAATATATGAACTTTACTTTTCATTTCTTAAGTAAATAATAATAAGTGGTGAGTAATTTTTTCATTTAATTGATTTAGAAAATAATAAATACTGTAATTTCTAATATATCTTACTCAGCAAAATTAACGATAAATTACTTAAAATTTCTTGATGTATTTTAAGTCATTCACATGTTGTCATTCCTAATGTTTAAAATTAAATTTCAACATATCCTGAATATTAATTGGATCTACAAAAATATTTTTAAAAATCTTGAAAATTATTAAACTCTATTGAAAGATTACAGAGATATATGCCATGAATGTACATATGTCCAAAACTTAAGGATAAACACAATTGTTAGTGGTGATAGCTAGAAAAAGTCACCAAACTTGCTATGACATTGTGAGTTCTGTATTGCAGTTCAAGGTGGACACATTCCATACTGACAGGTTATTGGTAAGCACTTTCCATCCTTTCTCCATTTATATCCAACTGCTGTATGCATCCTTTTTTTACCAAAGATTTACTTTTATTCCTATGATTTATAAAATTCCACAAACTTTTGTGTATTACTCTGTGTTAGATGTCAAGTAATACAGTTCTTGCTCTATTTGTCTGCATTCATATACAGTTCTCTCTATTCATGTACAAATGTTGTCCCTTCTTAAGTTTTTTACACCTGTGTATTTTTATACTTTCTGACAATGTTATCATTATTATATGGAATCCAACATTTCTTTTCAATATTAGAAAATATAGCTTGCAGAATTTTTCATACTTCACAGAGTTTTTGTAATAAGTTTTTATAGACTATCAGTTAAAAGAATTCACTTGTACTGATCAACTGTTAGATAATTTTTGAATGAATTTGATTATGAAAGTTAATCTGTTGTCACCTATTAGTGATTTATAAAGTTATATATTTGAATATCTGAACAAATAGAATAAAATAATGAACAAGAAGAAACAGTTATGTTGCACAGTGTAGAATAGTTAAAATTACACATGCTAACTAACTCGATACAAAAACTAATAAACAAGGTCAATCATATCAGTATTAAATACTACATGTTTTTCTAGAAATAGACAAATGAAAGTAAAAAATTATAAATTAAGCTAATTATCTTAGATTTTAACAATTAAAAATATGATATAATAAAGTTTTAAAAATCAAATGACATAGCTGGATTAACTATTAAACTAGAAGTTGGCTAATTAATAATACAAATATTATGTAATTTGGACTAAAGATAAATTATTATGCAGCCGTCTTGTATTAAATTTGATACAAATGACAAGTCTTCTGTATGGTTATATCTTGTAAATTAATTAGCCTAAAAGTGAAGATTGAATAGCAGCAAGAATAGCACAATTGGAACCCATAAGCATGGTAAACAAAATATGGGTTCATGTCCCTTTCTTCCAGAATAGTCTAAATTTATTTATTTATTTCTAATTATTAAATTAGATACAAGCTAATGGCATAACTATCTATCTTTAGCATAAATTATGTAATATCATCTATACACCGAACTCTACATGCCTGTGAGGTCGCAGTGGTTGCTTAATATATCCAGTTACAACTGATCAAATATCTTTATTTTTTCTTTTCATAAAAACACATGTGCATTTCAGATCAAAGTGTAATTAATAATCCCTCTTTAGTGTTACTGTATAAAACATAACATTAGTTATCACAAATGTTTAATAAAATATTTTTTATATATAATTTTTCACTTTTAATAAAAATAAAACCAAGAGAAGGCAATTGTTCCAAATACAATTACAGTAGCTTAAGCACAATTCTTCTATATTCTTTGGCTGGCGTAGCCATTAATAAATAAATAAATAAAAACAAGAACTTATACTAGAATGAATAAATAATATAAATAAAATAAACCTTTAACTATCCAGCAATAAAAAATGTTTAATAAAAACGTTTTTAACCGTTTTTAAACGGCCATCTTCAGTTGAACCAATATTAAAAAGGAACACTAAAAAAGAACACATGAAATACAAATTAAACAGAAACTGAAATGCGCATGCATAATTCATTCCAGTATAAGTTCTTATTTTTATTTACAATTACAGTATATTTTTACTCTCAAATTATACTAATTGGAAGATAAAATTATAGAACATTACAATTTTGCAGGTCTCCTATAGATAAAATATATATAACTAAATTAAATTAAAATTACATACATATTACAAGATATCAATAAATCAAACTCACAGTTTCAATTTTTCTATACTCACAGAATTATTAGCAGCATTATACAATCCACAACAATTAATTAATAGCAAACAATGTAATGAAAACAGACAAGTACAAAAGTACAATTAATTAATTTCAAAAATATGAAATATAATAATTTAAATTATCAATGTAAAAAGTTGTTAAAAANATGAACAGATGGCGCCTAACTTAAGCGCGGTTTACAATAACAAATATGATTAATCTTAACACTCTACTATGTCATCCAAACAAAGTAGAACTGATTCTTCTGCATCAAACAAGAAAAGAAAAACTTTATCTTTAGAATGTAAAGTTAACATTATTAAAGACTTCGATACAAAAATGAAAATTTGTAAATTGGCAAAGAAGTTTGATCTACCAGAATCGACGGTCAGAACAACTATAAAAGGTAAAGAAAAAATTCTCGAAGCTGTAAAAAATTCTCAATCTTTAAATTCAATCATCATTCGTAAACGTCACGGTATTATCGCTGAGATGGAAACAATGTTAAAATTATGGTTTGATAATCAAGTTAATGGAAAAACTGTATAATAATATAATTTGTTATACATATGTATTATCTAAGATTTTATTAAACATTTTTTTCTAAATTATTGTTTTCTTTAGTCTCCGGTCCCAATTAAAAATAATTTGTATGTATTTATATGCAAAATTATACCCCGACTTACGCGGTTATCGCTCGGTCCCACCTATCACGTAAGTCCGGGATATGACTGTACTGTAATTGTATTTGGAATGATTCTCTTGGTTGTGTTTTTATTAAAAGTAAAAAATTATATATAAGAAATATTTTATTAAACATTTGTGAAAACTAATGTTATGTTTTATACAGTAACACTGAAGAGGAATCATTAATTACACTTTGATCTGAAATGCACATGTGTTTTACTGAAAAGAAAAAATAAAGATATTTGATCAGTTGTAACTGGATTTTTTGAGCGACCAGAGTGACCTCACAGGCATGTAAAGTTTGGCTTATAAAGGATATTACACATCAGTATAATCAATTAGCCAGGTTCTAGACCAATAGTTAATCTGGCTTTATCATTTGATTATTTATATAATTTGGATATACAGTGGTGCCTTGTATAATGTATGCCTCGAATAACGAACTTTATGTTTGGCCGTTATGTGACTCAAGCAATGGACTGGCTGCGAACAACGGACTTTCCATTCGGCAGTTACATTAGGCGAACAACGGACTTTCTGCGAATAAGTGCAAATGATGTTTCCACTCTTTTGCTGTTGCCAATAATAATCTGCTATTTTTATAATATATTAGTATTATTAGTACAGGTAGCCCTCGGTTTACGCCGATTCACAATAACGCCGCTGCACAATTCGCCGTTTCGAGGTGTAATTCCCCGATTTTCACTATGCTAGACTGATTTTCATTTCAGTGTTGACGTATTTACCGAGCCGCGACATTGTACATTCATTAAAACAAAGAATTTTATTGAATATATTTATTTTTTCTGTTTAATATTATTGGGTATGTATACATTTGCATTAAATTAATAGTAAAATACTAAACATTTAGGTACCCACGAGTCAAGATATTAAACTTAATTGTCCAATAAATGGCGTCCGAATCCATAGCGCCAATGAATGTATCCTGTACCATTTTGTTCAGGAAAACACCTTACAACGCAATAGCACTTCCGGCGATCACAAATTATCGTTAGTGAGACAAATCTACTTCTCGTTGGCCAGACGATATTTATCTCTTCTTAGCCACCTTGAATTTTCCCACTCAAATTGACCTTATATATGTGCTATGGCGACCAGTGGTCGACCAATCAGTGTCTTCGCTCGTCTGTAGCTCTATGTCGGGTTAACGTATCCTTTCAACTAAGGAAAGTTTGATGAATGAACTTTGTGAGTTAGACAATGTTGGGAGCGAAGTGCAAATGTAAAAAGGAGCATCATATTTGACCATATTCCGAAATTCTTAATGAAAGAAATAAAAAATGTAAACAATTAAAGATGGATACTTTTTCCGAAAAATGTAAGAAATTCGAAACTAAAATTTTTAAATAAAAACATTTTACTTTATTTTATGATAAAATACATTTTAAAAATTAAAAATTTATATGTATTTTGTATTATATTGTATTAATAAACAAAATTATTAGCTTATTTTTCACTTATGTAGAACCTAACCCTATACCTCACTGTAAATATGNGTTTTTATATTTTTACTTCCTTTATTGGTCAATTTTTTCTACGTTTTAACCAAAAACTTTTATTTTTACAGTTTTACTTGTTCTATCCCATGCTTTTAACAATTAGTTATTCCAGTAGTTACTATTAGTTATATTTTTAGTTTTACCATCATACATAATAAGGACTGAGGAGAGGCATAAGGCCCAAAATGAATATCCTTTGTAAAATATAGAAAATAAAAACTTTTCCCATCAAGAGGAGTGTTTCTTTGTTTATCACACAAGTCAATAGCAATTTTATGCTAGGTTCCAAGGAACATACTACAATTCATAGTATGTTTACTTTATTTGCAGTTTTGTGTGTGACAGAATAATTTTTCTTTTTTTTTATAATGATCAGTTTTAATAATACATCAGCTTTCCTCAATAGTTTTTCTCAAAAATCTAAAGATTTAATGATAATGAAATACATTATATAACTCCAAGAAAGCCATATCAAAGGTTCTTGCAAGCTGCATACAACTCACAAACCATATTATGGCCATTTGATATAAAATAAAGTAAATAAGTTTCTATAACTATTTCTAATATTTTAATTAAATACTCACACCAAGTGAATTGTACTGCTTAGAAATGACATCACATTCATATGAAAAAGCTCCTACATTATCTTCTAAGATTGTGGCATTTGCCAATTCAAAAATATCACCTAAATATAAATTTATTACTTAAATTAGAAAAGTAATAAAAATATTTTTAATTAAAATTATGCATATAGATTACATACATTATATACAACAATAAATTTTGAAATATGTTACACTTTTAAATATTAATAGTATAGAAGATAAAATTTTATTTAAAAAAAAATATGATGGTCAGATGATAAAGATATCTGCCTGCATTCCAAGTAGCCTAGATCCAAATTTCTATCAAATCCTCAAGAAATTTTCATGTAGAATCTAGCATGGATATGTCAGGCTCCAACTTCATCTCTCAGTTAAACCATTACAAGTCTGGATGAGTCTATAATATAGATATGTTAATACTTACCCTGCCAGAAATGTAATATTACGTTTTCCGCATTCCTTCGCAAAAAACAAAAAATGTAATATTATGTTTCTCAATATATCCTGTTATTTCTAGCTTTAAAACTTAACATTATGTTTTCAGCAATGAAAATACGATTTCTTTGTGTATTTTAGTGTCTGTTAATAAATAGTGGGCACTATTTATTCAGAAATTTGAAATATAAGTGATTTCGTACAACCACAATCATTGTCTTATTCAGAGTTTCGTCGCCATATTTTGCAAGCAAATATCAAGTTTTATTTTTTATATATGAGTTAAGTTTAGATATGGTGCATTAACATACTAACTAATAATTGTTCAAATTCATTAATAAAAAATCAACAAATATAGTGCCAATTATATTGATTCATCTGATTAAAATGTCGCAATTATGATTTAGGCCTAACTGAGATTTAAAAAATACAAATAAGCCACCTAATTTTGTTATTATTTTAAACCTATATAGTTTATATGATGTTACATAATTTATATACTTTTTAAATATTATCAATACAAAAGTCAAATTCTTATATTTCTGATAGTGCTAATGCCATCTTATATTCGGCAAATGTACATAAGTACTGTACAATTGCCAAACCAACTCAATTATGAAAAACAACCAGAAAAAAGTCTACTAATAATGTTGATACAGTACATCATTATTATGAATAAATTCATTGATGTACTATATATTTCATACATAAAAATACAAATTTTAAAGCTATATTGCAGTTTTTAATTTTTTTCATTGTAACTTTATCTCTAAAACAAGTCCAAATGACATTAAAGCACAATGCATAAAAATACATCAGAATTGAGTAATGTACAGATAAATGTTCCCAATATCAGAAACTGTTTTTACTTTTTACCTAGCTTTAGTCAATCGTTTTTTATTTTCAGTAGAAAATACTGTAAAATTGCTTAAATCAGTCAGCACACAGGTAAGGAACTAGGTCAACTGGACCAGCAGGGTATAAGTATTTTAAAACCTATGTTAAAAGATCTTGTAAGATCTTTTAACAGGTTTTAAAGGAAAAATTTGTTGCATTACTTTCTGGCCTAGTCTTGTACATTTAATATTCATAAAATTTAATTTTTTAAAATTTCACATATAGCAATGTATAATAAATAAATCTAACCTTGTACAATGATATCATCATCAAGGAATATCCATCGGCCTTCCAGATCTGGACTGATTTTTGACACAAATATTTTTGCATAACTCAGCTGAATAAAAAAAAAGGATTTATTTTTAAATACTCAATGTAAAAATAACTTCATCAATAATTTATATGTATAAAATTCATAAAAACCATATCTTTTATTTGAACAAGATATGAGTTCAAACTTAAACATATCTTCATCCTTTGCATGCATATATAAAATATATGTTTATATTTATATTTATCACTCAACCCTTGTGTATTATATACAGTACATATATGCATACATGAGGGTTGATTGATAAATAAGGTCTCCTACTGCTTTAATTTAATTTAATTTTCTTTGTATGTTCATCAGAACTTAGTATAAAGTTGCTATTGAGAACAAATCATACAGGAACACTCCTTTTGATGGAAAAAGTAGATTTATTTCCTATAATTTACAATGGATATGCATTTCAGGCTTTATGTCCTTCTTCAGTCTATTTTATTATGTATATCGGTAAAAATTAAAAATAATTATAGTGACAGCTGAAATAACTAATTATTAAAACCATGGGATAAAATAAGTAAAACTGTAGAAATAAAATATTTTGGTTGTAGAAAATAAATCTACTTTTTCCATCAAAAGGAGTGTTCCTGTATGATTTGTTCTCAAAAGCAACTTTATGCTAAGTTCCAAAGAACATACAACTAATTAAGAGAATAGCATGCAATCAAGTATTAATTTTCTTTACTTATGGAAATGAATAATTGCTTCTAATTTTAATATTTTATTAATTATTTTAAATTAATTAATTTAATTTAACTTTAAATAGAATGCATGTAAACAAAGAAAGTTAAGTTTATTTTTTGTACTTTATTCAAAGCTTTGTATTCATGTCTGTGTGCTAAAACAAACTTTTTTACTGCAGAGGCAACATTACTTCAGGAAGCTGTACTTTCATGCCTTTTTTTCTTCAAGTGTTTATAAGGAAAGCTGATTAAGATAAAAGTGATTTTTACTATTTGGAGGACAAGAAACAACTTTGTAATTGGAACTTTTGATTGGAATTTTTCCGACTTTTTCCTAGGATTCCTTGGGATGTAATTAGTGAGACCAAAATAAAAGTTAGTTTGTCAGTTTATACCATAATAACTGTTTATGTCAAAATTTGCATACAACATACAGTACTCAAATTGGATGCATAACTTTCTATGAACACTGTATAACAAGTTTTCAATCATTCTATATTAATTATAAAGCTGATATAAAACATAACCCAAAATTTTTATTTTTTATAAATAATAATAAATGTAACAGCTTATAAAATATTAAATATATAAATTGTTTTTAAACCATTTTCACTATTTAGTTTGAATATTACATTATATGTTTGTGTTTAAATATTTAAATTTAGTTAGATATTTTCCTCTCTCGTTTTTGTACATAATTTTAATAAAATTATAAATTTATCAATAACTGTGTGATGTACAACATTTTGATTTAAAATATGAAAATTATGATAAACTTGTTACTTGCAGTTAATATATACTTATATCTTGTGAAATCTTCCAATTGTCCGTTTTCAACCTGACGATGGCCTATGGAATAGGTCGAAAATGTTTGTTTTAAATAAACTTTCTCAGCAACGATAAAGGTGTTTGGTTATTGTTTAGTATTTTGCTGAGCACGTTCTATTTAATGTTAATATATACAATCAATTTTGTTTTTACATAATTTTGATTTAAAATGGTCTGGAAAAACTCAATTCTCTTTTTATATGTTTTGTTTTCATCTAATATATTTCAATAAATTTGCTTTTTTAAACACTTCCATTTAATTTTAATCCTAAGTAAAATATTCATACTTTCTTTTCTAAAAAATGAATTATAAAAAATATTCTTAGAATTTGCATTTAAAGCTGCTATATATGCTCAAATAAATATTAAGATTTGCTTGTTTTTTTTATAATTCATTTCAACATATGTAATGACATTCGGTTTTTCATTCCAAGTTTATCCCACAGTTGAAACAATCAAAAAATATTATTTGAAGTTTGACAATTTGTTTATATAATTGCATTTCTTCCAATTCTTTCACTATGGAATTATTTTTGTATGCCATTTGGTATTAAAAGCAATGCTTTCAGTTGCACTCATGCACAACTGCACATTGAATTCTATGAAGTTGCACAGGTGCTTTTACTTCTTGTGCACACAGCTGACAGCAGGATATCTATAAACAATCATAATAATCCAAATAGTTTGTATAGTATAGATGAATCTGGACAATTGGGAGATAGTATAAATGAATTCTAAGCAAAAATTCATGTGAACACATCAGATATTTTGTCTGAAAATTTTTGCACAGTTGCATTTCAGCATGCACAGCTATACAAAAAATTAGAGGGAACATTGGTTAAAACTTAGAGATATTTTGATGTTTAACTGAAAAGTTGAATAAAATTAAAATTAAATTTGTGCAATTAATATAAATCTATTAAATGCTGCTGGTAAGTTAATTAAAATGGTCCCTACTGTAATTTAATTAAATTGAAATATTTTGTTTAAACACATCCTATTAAATTAATTGGTTTATTGTGTTATTTTTACTGGATTTTAGGATCTGGAACCAATCTTCCATTTTTCATATAGACAGTATCCTTTTTTACAGGTATTCCTTTTTTACACAGATTTTTCAGCAATGTATCTGTCATGCAAAAACAAAACTGAATGTAATTTATATTTTAATTTGCAATGCTTCTTGTAACACAATTATTAACATAATTAAAAAAGTTCTATCAATACATATAAATTAAACATTTTTTATTTTTAAAATATCAAAATAACTCACCAAAGGATTTCTATGATGCATATTTT
>NW_019386976.1:0-16506 GCF_000671375.1 Centruroides sculpturatus | reverse complement strand
AAAAGTAATTAATTTATAGAAATTTGCTGAACTTTGTAGATTTATTAGTCACACACCTGACTACGCCCCTGTCCTAAACTATATAAACCTAAATCTGTATTAGGTAAAACCTGATGTTTATTCAAACATGTATTTATGTATGTGCACATGTTTGAATTTACAAATTTAAATTAATTAATTAAACAAATATTTGAAGCAAAAAAATGTTCTAAAACTGAATAATTGGAATATTGGAAATTGATATTCCACTTATTCAGTTTTATATGATCTTAAAGATGCCACAAACAGCTAAAAATGTTAAAAAGAATAAACAGTTTATAATATATGTACACAATAGCACCAGTTTGTGAATATTACAAGATGTTTTGTAGATTGCTCCAAAAATCATTTGCTATTACGTTGGCATATAAGTGAACTTTCTAAGCATGGGGGAAAAAAATCTCTTGAAACTACAGTCAACTTACATGCCAGATATAAAATACAAAACCTATGCAAGAATGGTAAATAATTCATCCTAACAAATCACTGTACACACTTATTGTATAACTCCAACAGACTTTATCCAAATTTCCTTGGTAAGAACTTGGTAAGAACATTATCTAGTATAGCCTTACATGCTTTCGTCAAAAGATTACTGTATACCTATCTACATTTCAGTTCTAGTCTGGACGCTGACTTATATAACAGGTGTACATTAAAATCAAAATTTTGCACTGAAAATCTTAATATTAGCTTATATGTCAGGACAACTTATACATTAACATAAATACAATCATAATAAATAGAGACTCTTTAAACTTTATTAGTAATCTTGTGTTTCTTAAGTAAATATCATTCCAAAGTTATCTATATAAATCTCTCAAAACCTTATGTTATTAGTCAATACCAAACGATTGCTGTAATGTATTGAGCTATTTTTTGGCTACTATTAATAATTAAATTTTTAAGTAATTTGTTACTAAAGATAAGCTTTAGGTGCATCTCTTATTAATTTTAATAATTATAATAATTTAGAATAGTCTAGAAAAAAGAACTGGCCCAAGTGGACTCAAACCTACAAATCCTGCTTACCATTGCTTCAGTGGGGCTAACAGTACACAGTTAACAGTACACTGTTAGCCGCACTGAAGAGGCCTTTGGCAAAATGCATTTGGGGAGCTTGTTAGTAATGTAAATAAAAGTTTTTTCTTTGCAAATTGTTTTCTTTTTATACCTTTTAACTTTAAAAAAATTTTAGTCATTATTGGTTTAATGTTTTAAGATTTGAAGTTATATAATATCCAAAAAGTCAGAAAAGAAAGAAAAATATAATTTTTTCGTATATTTTACATTTATGTAAGAAGAAAAAGGTAAAAAGATTGGATTCTTTTAACATTCCTGGCATGACAGACTGTTTAATTAAATTCTAAGAGTTTTTAAGTGCTTTGATTTTGTCGTTTTTGTAGCAATTTAATTTTAAGTTAGACTTAAGTTCAACTGTCAGGAAAGTTTTATAAATACTATCTTTTTTGGATTTTTGTTCTTTGAATTGAACTAGTTATAGTTCTGAGGTTTTCTTTTTAATGACTTTTTGATTTGTGCAAATTATTACAACTTACTTAGTCTCATGTTTTGGGTCTACATTTGTACAGGTACATAATTATTTTCATAATAAGTATTTATTAAATATTTTTGAGTTTTGATAAATTGTGATTTGTTTGTCTATTTATCATTTGCAAATGAGTGTGTTTGCTACATAGATATTTTTTTTGCTTCTCTATGTCTGAAGTCCAGGCCTGACAATCAAATGAACCCATCTTTCATTTACATAACACCATTTATTAGGTTTAATTCTGCAGATCAAATGATGTGTTACACACTTAGTGCCTTCTTCAAAGCTGGAAAAAAGTGTAAGTTGCTGGGCACTANTTTATTAATTTTAATATTTGTCTACACCGATCCCATTGTTTTTATTATTTACTTAAAATTATTATTAATAAAACACTTGCTATGTGTTACACATTGATCTGTAATCCTTCAGTGACCATTTTATACATTGATTCTAATCCAATTAAATATGTATCTTCTATTAGCAACTTGGGCATAGTTTTTGACACCAGACTTACTTTCAAAAATCATATTGATAAACTAGTTAAAGTTCTTGCTATAAGACATAGAATTTTATCGCAATTTTGTAAGCCCATCTTTAATAAAAGAGCATTGCAGACCATTTTTTATGCTAACTTTCAGTGATGTGTTAATTATGGCTTGCCCATATGGTCAATGGCTACACCTTCCCTTTTAGACAAGATTACTTCAGCTATTAAACCTCATGTTTAACAAAATGTATAACCTGCTTTTCATTCTTGACTGAAATATCGCTAGAATTTGCCTGGGTTTCCCATCTTTCTTTGAGAGAATTAAATATTTTGACCAGCTAATTTATTACAAATATTTTAATGGTCTTATCTATCAAGATTGGCTTTCACTCCAAATCCCATTGAGAAATGGGATTTGGAATGAAACTTTGTTCATTTATTTACATTTTTACTCGCTTTTTTGTCTAAATACCCCAACAATCTTTTTTTTTTTTACCATATTTTGTGAAACCTTAATAATTTTGATAAATTTTTATATCTTAAACTCCCTGTTTTTAAAACAAAATATAAAAAGTGCTGTATCACTTTTAAGATTTGTTATTTGTTTTTTTTATTGGGGCTTTTTTGTTTGTTTTTTTTTATATAGGTTTTGTAGGGGATGGAAATCAAATGTCTAATCAGACTATTTCTGTAAATTTAACAAATAAATAAATAAATTAATTAATTAACCATTCACATGCCCACCATAAACTATGTGGTTTTCCTCCACTTGCAGGCATTGCAGACATCTATCATCATATCACAGCACATTGGTGGAGCTCTAATATCATACAATCTATTTACCTGTTTATTCAGGTTTCATTTCTGTGTACAGTATTGCATACCAGGATGCCAAACTACTTGCCCATCTGCTTCCAAAAAAGTCAGTACTGAAGAGCAACAGGTCACATCATTCATTGCCTTTAGATAGTCTTTAGGTCTATACATACTTAGTAATTTGGCACTCTTGCTAATCTGGCTCCTTTCTATGCAAGGAATGGCCAGATTAGCAAGAGTCCAATGTATCATGTTTATAAATAAATTTCAGTATTGGTATAAATATATTGAGAATTTGATGCTGATGTGATATTTATTTTATGATAGAAAAAAATATATATTATTATGCATGTCCATCGATAAGAGTTAACATAAACTGATGATTTCAGTTTTCTTGGATGGTTCTATATATACACTTGAAAGAAAAGAATTAATGACTAGTACTTTATAAGAAAGTATTCTTAATTTTAAAATCAACATTAATTGAATACAGAAAAACAGAATTTCTGATATTAAATCATTAGTCTATTTATGAAAATATTAAATAAGGATAAGTATATGTTTAGATATTATGTCACCTTAAATTATGGCATCCTTGTCCAAGAGCAACAAGAGATGAATCTGTCAAGTGTGAGCAGTTTGATACACAAAGATAATACAATTTAGGACATTTTTGACTAATGCATAAAATTGATTCATCTGTTATATTCTGCAAAATACATATTTTCAAACTTTTTAAATAAAAAAGTTAAAATATTACAAATAAAACCAAATGTTCTTACCACACACCCATGTAGATTTATAACTTGTAAATTTGAACAAAACCTTGTTAATTCATAAATAGCTTCATCATTGACCTGTTAAAAATATTTTGTATGTTACTTTTTCTACAAAGTTATGATATTAGAGTAAAGTAAGTAATAAAGATATATATAATTTGCCAGCAAGGTACAAAGGATTGGCAATCTTAGTATTTCCTAGACAAGGTTAAGATTACCAATAGTGCTCTATGCATTGTCTGAAAACATATCAGGCAAACTTAAAATTTGCCAGGCAATTGTTTGAATATTGGTATTTTTGTTCACATGTTTCACAGATCTTAAATTTACCCAAGCTAGACAATGTAAATTTCCAAAGTTTCAAAGCAAATTTCATTATATTAGTGGACACTATATAAACTTTTTTCAGTTTGCACATACTGAAAAATACTGTTTATTAGAGAGCATGTACTATTAAAGGGCACTGTTTATTAGAATATAGTTTATTTCAGTATTTGTCAAGTTTCACTGCACAAAAAAGTGCACCATGCAAAGTAAAATGCAAAAAGACAAAGCTGCTATTTAATTTTTGATGCCATAATTCAAACTCTTATAAGCAAGTCTTATAACAAGTCTACATAAGATATATCTTATTAAAACAATATGAATCTAAGAACATGTCAAGAAACATGTCAGTTAAAGAAGAACAAACAAAAATTCAATAAGTAAGGTTCATTCTTCAATAAAAAGTGTTATCAAAACTCTTGTTACTTTTCATCTCATACCTATTTAGCCTGGAAAAGTAGGCAATGAGAAAAACAAAACATTTATACATTGCCTAGACAGCTTTAGTCATTCTTAAGGTTGCCTAATCTGCTTTCATGCTGAGTCTTGCACAAATCAGACTTTGCCTAACTTAGTTGAGTGAACTTAAGATCACCTAGGTAACATGTGAACAAAAAATAACCATATTTAGACATTGCCTGGCAATCATAAATTTGCCTAATTTGTTTTCAGGCAAAGTTCAAAATAAAACTTCATTTCAGACAATGCATAAAACACTGCCAACAGTCTTAACTCTGCCTAGGAAATCCTAGGATTGCCAATCCTTCAGACCTTGCTGATAAATCTACTGGTTTGATTTTCTAAATGTACATTACATTTAGAAAATCAAACCAGTAATCAAAGGTGTATGAAAATCAAACCGGAAATCAAAGGTGTATGATTACATAACACCTTTTTATCAGTAAACATTTTACTACATATAAGTACTTTTAGTCTAATTTAGACCTTCAGGTACTCAACATAAATTCTATAAAGTATTCTAAAATTAGAGAACCTGAAGACAGTCTAAATTAGACTGGAAGTACTTGTTCATAATAAAACTTTCTCTGTTAATAAGGTGTTGATAATTACACATTTAGTAAAAATATCTTTCTAAACCAAAATATAAAATAATACATAGGAAAAAATTCAAATTTATTTGCATTCAAAAATTCTGAAAGTAAAAATAATTTGAATCAACAAAATATTGAATTATTAATTTTGAGCATTTATTAATATAGAATACATATATAAACATTTATAATTTCACAAAATATTTTTTGTTGTTTTTATTTATATGTACACTTTATTAAATAAAAAAGATTTATGGATTTATCATTATTCACCATTAGTTTGAGGTAAATAATTCATATACATGCCACTCAATTTAACATTTTTAATAATATCATTAAATATCACAACAGCTATATATATATCATAATATATAATCATAAAGTATATTATCATGAATACAAATTGGCAGTTTAATATGGAATCATTATTTCTAAATTCCTTGGAAATATATAAATAATATCTACTTGGATGTTTCATAAATATTCATACTTACAAGTGAACATCCTTTACTAATAAAAGATTTTAGTTTAGGACAACCTCGTGCTAAAGCTTCAACACCATGATTAGATATTTGATCACACCATGAAATATTAATATTCTCCAAATTTGGACATCCATCCCTGAATTAAATATAAAGTTCATAAAAACTGATGTATTAATTATAAATTAACATCATATAAATTAGCTACAAGACAATTTCATCAAGGTAACCTTTTACCTAATGAATAATAAATGTAAAATGAACAAAAACAAAAGATATAGAAAAAGCAATGGCAGAAAATAATTATTTTTTTTGTAATTATCTTACAGGAAGTAAATGATTTAAATAAACTGTGCATAATATTTCATAACAGATAAAATGAAGAAAAAATTTTTATATATGTTACTGTGAATGACCGATATCTGTCGAATGTCAGCATTCACACAGTCATTTCATGTACGTACGAAATACTTCCTAAATATCATTATTTCTCACTTACACCGGAAAATGTCGACATTCAGCATGCACTGATGGTGAATGTTAAATAAAAATATTTTTATTACGTTAAGACAAAAATGCAACATTTTAATATGTCAAAATAGGAGAAAGCTTAAGTAACATCACATGTAAATAAACTGTTGAACCTAAAACAAGCAGTACATTCTTAATCAGAAAAGAAAAATAATATGCAATAGTAAACTTACACATATATTATGTGATTAATGTTATACAATCTTATTTATTGCAACAACTTAAACTGTTATGGCACTTTGAATTGCACGAGAGTCCCTTGCTTTTACAACTGCATTTATTCGTGGAACACTTTTTATTTTTTTTGCAATGACAGCGTGTATAGCCTTGCCCTCCACTTTTCAAATTAGCTGCAGCTGCTTCTCTCAGCGATATTTTTTGAGAAGAAATCTCATCTATGGAAAGTAACTTTTCTTTACAAATTACAAACTGATTATGTGATTACGAATTGATGACGTAATTACGAATCTGTTAATGGTGTCTTTTATTTGAACATCACCGACGCCTTACCGCCGACCCTCTCATCCTCCGCCACTAGACCTGACAAACCATTCAAAAGAACAAAAACACCATCCAGTGACAAAGTGGACGGTTTCCACCAAACCATTGCCGGGAAAAGAGGTACGACCTTATCCTACCTCCAGTTACCCACAAAGGATTTGGCGGCAGACTGTCGCCTCTCTGTTGACATTGGCTTCTCGGGTGTCGTTTCGACCTCCACCAAAGTTTATCTGTGCTTGTCGACATACACTGGCGATTGTTCGAATGTATATAATATAACCAAATATTCAGTCTTTCACCAACATATTTTGTATGTGTCGACAATCACCAGAGAATATTGACATTCTCTAATTTTGGTCTTTCACAGTAACATATATAAAAATTATGAAGTTCTTAAAATATTATAACAAAAAAAGAATCCAAAAAGTTTTCAATTATTTTCAGTTTTTCTGTCTCAACTTATTAAACAGATATGCAAAAAAGAGAATAAAATATAGTTAGCTGAGAGAAAGAAAAAAATTATTCCAAATATCACAATCATTTGATTTATGAAAGAAAAGAAATGAATTTGTTGGATTCCTACTTTTTGCAGATAAACTTTGTATAGAATATCAAATAGCTAGCAAAGTGTAATAAAAGCTACTACAGCTTCTATTAACAGTTAAAATTGAAAAAAGTCTCAATGAAAATATTTAGTAGTATTAACAGAAGGAAAAAATAGAAATAAATTTCTAATATATTTGTACAGAGTACAGCTATACAGATGCAATGAAATCTAATTGCCATTGCAAATTATTATAATTTTATGGAAAATATAAATATACATAAGAAGATATACAAATTCTTTTTTATGCTTACTTTAGTCACAAAACTTGTTCTAAGTAGCATTGTATCAGAACTCGTTGAAAAGCTATCAACTTATATCAAACAATAACAAAAAACAGCATTCATGAATAAGAGATTAAAAACATTTCAAAGATTTTAAAAAATTTGTAATACAGAAAAAAACTTGCAAAATCTAAGACAGTAACAAAAATATTTCAAACAACTTGATACAAAACTAGAATTTTCTTCTCAGCTTGAAATAGTAATGAATTATTTTTAGTTGAGTCAGATTTTAACTAACTTATCATTTAGTAAAATATAATAATTTTAAATATAAAAATATTGCTGTCTGATTTTCTTGATTCTAAGATGCTTCATGAGTTTGGAATCAAATGTTAAGATCTCTCTGTATAAAGGAAAAAATTTTAAGCTTTTTTAAGTAACAACAAGTTTGAAAAATAATACAAAATGCTAAGAAATATGGAAATAGAACTGATGAGCTCTTCTGTATTTATAATAAATTTTTTAATGCTACACCTTAATGTTATTTTAAAAGGCATTTTAAAAAATTAAAAATGGAGTTTAAATTAAATGTTCATTACCAGTAAGGCTCAATTGAACTGTCAAGCAACATATCTAAAAACATCTATTACTGATACATAATGTACCATTATTATAGGTAGACAATCAGAATTATTGGAATAAGACTAAATTAATAATTAGATATAAAGTAAAGTGTCTACAGGTAGGCAATTACGATATGATCTCATGATAATTTTTTAATAATTATAATAAATTAATTTTAATTTAGCATTTCTGGAAGAAAAGAATTGGACCAGAGTGGAAACACATACAGTTACTTATTACAAAGATGAAAATAATGTATTTACAGTAAAAAGTGAACTTTCATTTGAATAATGAAACTGATAAAAAAGATCATTTCTCTTGTCTTTTTCATTCATTAAATATGTCATTTCAAAACACTGTAAGACATTTTTTCTCTTCTTCAAAAATATGAAAAAACTGCAGATTTAGTTAAGATATATTATATGCATAGCATAAAATATGAGTTCTCAGATAAATTATGTATTAGTCATTACTCCGTGTGTCATTATTTTTCATCTCAGTTGAAATATCATTTCAATTATGCTTAAAAAAATTATAAAGTAGTTTATTATTCAGAACATATTAAATATATCCAAGTATTTTACAAGCCAGTTAAAAAATGATAAAATTAATAAATGCTAATTATAAGTTATTTCCATTCAAATGTAATATTACTTTATTTGTATAATAAACAATAACATAATACTATAATATAATATATAACATCAACAAAAATCAATCATTGTTTCTGAAAAAGAGATTATATCAATATCTTAATAGCAATGTCATTTTAACTTAAAAAAACATATGTATTTCTTTTCAAGAAATTTTATTTTAATTTTTGTTGATTATAATTTCAAGAAAAAATGTAAAACTATTTACTCACCCTATAGCCTTTAATGATAGATTTGTAACTTGTGAGCAAGATCCTAAATCAAGATGTATCAATTTTGGACAGTATTTGCTGAGACTCTGGCAAGTACTGGAAAATTTAAAATCTCACAGTATAAATTACATTAGAAAACTTACTGTAATTTTATAAGTTAACTGAGTGTTTATTAAAATAAAATTACTTAAAATGGAAAATTCTGAAACAATTTTATATTTACAGGCAAGTAGTAAACAACTGACTTATGGAGAACTCATACTTACAAATGAAATGCTATAAAGTCTACTCATTTAACTTTTTTACTATTATTAGGTAGTATGTTATTGAGTTTATGATGATTATGTGTATTTGAATCTGTTATATGCATAGAAAGTTTTATTTTGATCTGTAAGTGTTTTATATGCATAAAAGTTATATATATATATATAATGTGGTACGATCCAAAAGTTTGGGGACTGCAGTAATGTATGACAATAAAAGCATGTATTTGAAGTTACAGCATATGAAATGGATTCTACCAAACCACTCCTACGTGTTCAGGTTGGTTTCGCTCAGTTACCTTTGTTTTGCAACGTAATAAAAATGGAGTTTCAAGAACAGCACTGCAACATTAAATTTTATCAGTGTTTAGGTAAAACACCTATGGAGACTTTAAAATTGCTAAGAAAAGTGTACGGTGATTCTACCATGGCCAAATCAAAGGTGTACAAATGGCATCAGAGTTTTAAAGAGGGCCGAGAATCCATCGCAGATGATGAACGCTCTGGCCGACCTTCGACTTCACGGAACGAGGAAAATGTTGAGTTGGTCTCTCAATGTGTTCGCAAAGATCATCACCAAACCCTTGAAAAAATTGCTGCGGCTACTCACTTATCAAAGACTAGATGCCAGCATATTTTAACGAAAGATCTTAACATGCACCAAGTGTCTCAGCACATTGTCCCTTGGCTTTTGACTTCTGAACAAAAGGAAGAACGAATGAGAATATCAGGTGATTTAATCGACAAAGCCAATAAGGCTTTTTTGAACCACATCATAACAGGTGATGAAACATGATGTTATTTATTTGATATCCAATCAAACCGTGCTTCTTCAACATGGAAATCACCCTCCTCACTACGATCGAAGAAATTCCGGCAGGATCGGAGCAAAGGGAAAGTCATGATGGAGGTGCTTTTTGATTCTCAAGGAATTGTTCATTCAGAATTTCTTCCCAAAGGCAGAACAGTAAACAAGGAGCATTATCTGGACATTTTACGTCGTTTGAGGGAATCCATTCATCATAAACAGCCGCAGATCTGGCAAAGTGGAGACTGGTACCTTCTGCATGACAACGCACCTGCACATCGGTCCCAAATGGTCACACAGTTTCTCGCCAAAACTCAAATTAGTGTGCTTCCACACCCCGCCTATTCACCAGACTTAGCTCAATTGGAGCGAGCAAACTGCTCCAGGTGCATGAATCATGAGGGCGCCAAATTAGAAAGGCAAAATAAAAACTTGTAAAAACATTTGTAAAAAAATTATAATAAAATTTCAAATTTTCGAACAAAACAAAAGTAATTAATTTATAGAAATTTGCTGAACTTTGTAGATTTATTAGTCACACACCTGACTACGCCCCTGTCCTAAACTATATAAACCTAAATCTGTATTAGGTAAAACCTGATGTTTATTCAAACATGTATTTATGTATGTGCACATGTTTGAATTTACAAATTTAAATTAATTAATTAAACAAATATTTGAAGCAAAAAAATGTTCTAAAACTGAATAATTGGAATATTGGAAATTGATATTCCACTTATTCAGTTTTATATGATCTTAAAGATGCCACAAACAGCTAAAAATGTTAAAAAGAATAAACAGTTTATAATATATGTACACAATAGCACCAGTTTGTGAATATTACAAGATGTTTTGTAGATTGCTCCAAAAATCATTTGCTATTACGTTGGCATATAAGTGAACTTTCTAAGCATGGGGGAAAAAAATCTCTTGAAACTACAGTCAACTTACATGCCAGATATAAAATACAAAACCTATGCAAGAATGGTAAATAATTCATCCTAACAAATCACTGTACACACTTATTGTATAACTCCAACAGACTTTATCCAAATTTCCTTGGTAAGAACTTGGTAAGAACATTATCTAGTATAGCCTTACATGCTTTCGTCAAAAGATTACTGTATACCTATCTACATTTCAGTTCTAGTCTGGACGCTGACTTATATAACAGGTGTACATTAAAATCAAAATTTTGCACTGAAAATCTTAATATTAGCTTATATGTCAGGACAACTTATACATTAACATAAATACAATCATAATAAATAGAGACTCTTTAAACTTTATTAGTAATCTTGTGTTTCTTAAGTAAATATCATTCCAAAGTTATCTATATAAATCTCTCAAAACCTTATGTTATTAGTCAATACCAAACGATTGCTGTAATGTATTGAGCTATTTTTTGGCTACTATTAATAATTAAATTTTTAAGTAATTTGTTACTAAAGATAAGCTTTAGGTGCATCTCTTATTAATTTTAATAATTATAATAATTTAGAATAGTCTAGAAAAAAGAACTGGCCCAAGTGGACTCAAACCTACAAATCCTGCTTACCATTGCTTCAGTGGGGCTAACAGTACACAGTTAACAGTACACTGTTAGCCGCACTGAAGAGGCCTTTGGCAAAATGCATTTGGGGAGCTTGTTAGTAATGTAAATAAAAGTTTTTTCTTTGCAAATTGTTTTCTTTTTATACCTTTTAACTTTAAAAAAATTTTAGTCATTATTGGTTTAATGTTTTAAGATTTGAAGTTATATAATATCCAAAAAGTCAGAAAAGAAAGAAAAATATAATTTTTTCGTATATTTTACATTTATGTAAGAAGAAAAAGGTAAAAAGATTGGATTCTTTTAACATTCCTGGCATGACAGACTGTTTAATTAAATTCTAAGAGTTTTTAAGTGCTTTGATTTTGTCGTTTTTGTAGCAATTTAATTTTAAGTTAGACTTAAGTTCAACTGTCAGGAAAGTTTTATAAATACTATCTTTTTTGGATTTTTGTTCTTTGAATTGAACTAGTTATAGTTCTGAGGTTTTCTTTTTAATGACTTTTTGATTTGTGCAAATTATTACAACTTACTTAGTCTCATGTTTTGGGTCTACATTTGTACAGGTACATAATTATTTTCATAATAAGTNGGCTATCATAAGGCTAATTAAATGATTGGAATAAAGTAATTTGACACTAGAGGTAGACGTTAGGCGCCATCTCTTAAGTAAATTAATAATCATAATTAAATAAATAAATTATTAAATAAATTTATACCTTCTGGACCTTTTAAACCTTCTGGAATAAAAGAACTGGCCTGGGACGGGGCTCAAACCCGCAACCTCCGCTTGCCGTGCGGTGCACTTGCCAGTTATGCCATCCGGACCCCGAGTGAGTCATCGCTTCCAGAAGTATATTACATTAGATATAACCTTACTTGGTTAAATACAGCACTGACTGGGGATGACTCCTTCACCCATGAGCCAGTTCTTTTATTCCAGAAGGTTCTAAATTTATTTAATAATTTATTTATTTAATTATAATTATTAATTTACTTAAGAGATGGCACCTAACATCTACCTCTAGTGTCAAATTACTTTATACCAATCATTTAATTAGCCTTATTATAGCCCAATATTTAGGCAATCGTTTGGTGATATTTATTGTATACTACTTGGGCTTTGAGATGTTATTATTTATTAATTTACAGTATTTAGTTTGAAAAATTATCCATATTCTCTTTCTGGGACTAGTGATTAAATAATTTTAATACCTAAATTTTAAAATAATTTCATTAATAATCAAAGTAATAAGTGGATTTCATTTTCATAAGCAACAATCTGTTATTAATGAACAGGTAGCTTTTTTGTAAATGCACCCATGCACACATTTATGTTCTTCTATGCATTTTTGTGTATGTGCATTCTGATACTAAAATATTGCTAAACTCCAAAAATTTTTAATAATAATTTATTGCATGAATAATGCAATAAATTATTGCAATAATTATTGCTTTAATAATTTATTGCAATAATTTGTTGCTTTAATAATTTATTGCTTTACAAACAATAAAGTCAATTTTGATTAAGATTTATGTTAAATTAAATTCTAAAATCTCAAAACACTAACAATATATAAAAACATTAATCATAAACTTTATTTTTTTAATCAAAAATAATTTCAAATTTATTTCATTTTGCGCATTCTTATTTCTCAAAAGACCTAATGTATAAATTAATACTTATAATGCTAAAAAAATTACAATAATTCAGATATGATATTTCGACTTAAGATTAAAACTTTGTTTACCTCAATATCTCGTTGGAAATTGAAAAGATCAATCTTTTGCCAGTTGCTACCATCAAGTGCTAACACATTCCAAGCCTAAATATAAAAATTGAAAATTATTATCATCAATTTTTTTACAATTTATTGACAATATAAATTACAGACCTAAAACAAATTCAAACATTTCTAAAAATTTATTTAGAATATAAATGATTACTAAGAGATTACTATTTTCATAAAAGTAAGCAAAAAACTTTCTTCGTTTATACTATTCAAATATATTTGCATAATTCATTTATACAAAGAAAAATTATTTTTCTACTATATCTAAATGAAATTTATGATTACATATAAATATTTTTTTTACCAAATTCAAAACTATCACTTTAAATTCAAATTTTGTATTATTTGTATATATCTTCATTTTTAGAAGTATAATTATATAATTAGAGTTATAATAGTAAAAATTTAAATAAAGAAAAACATTACATTCTAATTTGGTTCATTCTTTTAAAACATTCTAAAGCACAAAAAAATAGTATGGATTTCAATCATGACAAATTTAAAACATATTATTTTTTAAATTTTAATATTAATTAAATTAACTTTTATTTTAATATTTTAAAAATTACAAAATAAGATTTTAACTCTTATAGATAGTCTTTAACACACTATCATTATTTCTATAATGCCACAGCTGGAAACTTACAATATGAGACCAGCAGTTATGATGCACATTATGTATTGGAATAAAGAAAACTTTCTATATAAAATTTACTTTAATATTTCAAACACTATTAGTTTATGACTGTATAAGTATTAAGACATTTTTATTAAATGATGAATATAAAATACTTGAATTATAAATATTTGGACTACCTTAAATTTTAAATTATATTGAGTGTGTGAAAAATTTCAATGAAATACTTTTTTCTATATGTATCAATGTATTAAACTTCACAAAGAAAATATCAAACTAAAAACAAACAAAATTTGATTCTGTAAAAAATTCTTGATTAATTTTTCTGCTAAGGATAAATACAGTTACAATAGAAGTTTTTACCAGAAATACAGATGTATAAAGTAAATATTACTGAAATAAGTAATGATCACCTGAAAGATCAGGCTAGAATGTGGCTAATTAAACCAAGTAAGGTTATATCTAAAGTTAATATACCTCTGGAAACAACGACTTGCTTGGGGTCCGAGTGGTGCAACAGGCACAGCAAGTGGAGATTGCGGGTTCAAGCCTCGCCCCAGGTCAATTCTTTTATTCCAAAGGTTCTACATTTATTTAATAAATTATTAAAGTTATAATTATTAATTTAATCAAGAGATGGTGCCTAACACCTCCCTCTAGTGTCAAATTGCTTTATAATAATCATTTAATTAGCCAAATTCTAGCCAGTTCTTTCAGGTGATTGTTGGTTATTTCATTATATACTCATTGGGCTATAAGATGTTTATTATTTATGTAAATATTACTCTTTAAATACATTAATGCAATAAGCAATAAACAAAATAATTCTAAATTGTATTTCATGTCCTATAATTTTTCAACTATAAACAAAAAAAATATAAAACTGCATGTAGAATGTAAAAGAGTAACTCAAAAAATTTTTATTATATATAGAATCAATATTGCAAAATGCTAAACAACTTCAGCATGCATGCCTTTCATAGCACATACAATTTTCAAGTGACAATTTCTCCAGCATTCGCAGTCTGTCACTACACAATTCTGATCTTCAGTTTGTCAAGGAGAACCATTAAACACTATTAGTTAATTGCAGGTTCATGCCTCTCCAATGGACTGACCATGTGAAATTTCTAGATTTCTTCATTTATCTAATAGAGGCCAGTTGTCGATAAAAGTCAACCCAAGAGACATACACCTTGGCAGATCACCCATGTGTTCTATTGCCATATCTCAAACGAATCTTATTTCCTTTTTTTAATATACATTATGTTTCACTTGAGAAAAATTAACAAACAAAACACTCAAAAAAAAGTAAAGTATTTCTCATAAAAGCTGGAAATGCATACAGTAAAACAAAATCAAAATGCTCCTTTGAATGACTTAAATAGCCTGAAGCAGGCCACTAAGTAACCAAAAACATTTGTACTTTTATTCAATTGATTTCTGGAAAAATAACAGAGGTGTGTTGTGATTTATTAAAAAGAAAAAGTCTTATTACTGGAAACTTTAAAATGACTGACTCTCAGATGTGAATTACCATGGAACAGTCAATGCAAACTGGCATTTGGCCTGACAGAATGTGCATTTTATAACTTCTAATTTGAAAATAACTGATCACAACTTGGACTGTAGATCACCATAATTTTTTTGAACTCTCCAGACTGTGGCTATCAAGAAGACCTTTTTTCAAGTCCACTGTAGGTTCAGCCAGGCCCACAATGGGAGTGCTGGTTGGTACTGTACATACCTAGTAGGGAGCTTCTGTGATCTGACTTACTGAGTTGATGGGTGTAGTAAAATCTACTGTTTCCTTGATCACATCTTAGTATGCAAAAACAGGCAAAACATCTAACAAGCAACTGTAGTTGAAAGTTAAAAATGCATGTGAAGGGCAGAAAAGAACTTCATTAAACTGTAACGAGAAATCTAAGCAGTTCCATTTGCAAAATTGACTGCAAATGCAAGGATAACAGTATCAGTGCAAACCATCTAATAAGCACTGCATAAAGATAATTTCAATGGCATGGCTGCAACAGCCAAATCTTTGTTGACACCATGAAACATCAAACAACATGTGCAGTGGCAAAGAGTATAAAACACAGACACCGGAAACATGGGAACATGTGATATGGTCGGACGAGTCTACTTTCAGTGAGTTTCTAACTTCCAATCTGGAGATAACCAGACGCAGCTTACAATTTGACTGCAGTCAAGATTGTAAGATGCATCTGGTAATCTCCTGGACAGTTGGAAACCAACTGTCAAGCATAGCTGAGATTCCTGTATGATTTGGAGTGCAATACCATTCAACTTGTTGGGTCCAATAGTCATCCTCAAAGGTAAAATAATAGCCCAGAGGCATCTGCATATTCTGAGTAACCAACTCTATCCCATGATCCAAACTTTGTATTTTGTTTCCAAATGACAATGCAATCTTTCAGAATGACAATGCTCCTATCCATATTGCTGTTTGATCTTAGTTCAAGAAGCATGAAACTGAAGTTAAGCATTTACCCTGGCCACCCCAATCACCAGACCTGATTATTGTTATTTAGAAATTTAAATTATAAAAA
>NW_019386975.1:0-19296 GCF_000671375.1 Centruroides sculpturatus | reverse complement strand
AATTATAAATTGTGAATACATGTGACTAATATTATTTTCATTTTTATTTTGTGCATGTTACAAGTTATAAATAAATATAAACAAACAACACTAACGCGATAACATTAAATCTAAATACCAAAATGATTAATTTAATGTGTTTTTGTTATTTCTTACTCTTGTTTTTAAGTATTTGGTATTCGGCCAAATAGTGATTAAATATTCGGTATTCGGGCAAATAGCGAAAAATAGGCCAAATACTGAATAGTAACCGAATATTTGTTACATCACTACTTATAAGTCTTTGAAACTTCCACCGCTCTGAATGGCAATAGCCGAGTGGATAAGATGCTAGGCACTGGACTTAGATGATGTAGGTTCGAACCTTTGGAGTTTTAGTGTAGTTCTTTTTATGTGTAACCTAATTTTTTTTATTTTATTGCATCACTAGCTTACTCATCACGCATTGCTGCGATCTCAGAAGAAACAAAATTCAAGCAAACTCATTATAATAAAATTCAATTTACATTTTATCATTTTTATTGAAACTTATTATTATTCATTTTAATCGGGAAACCATTTCAAAGTGTCGTTTCAATTCTATTTATTTATTGGAGTGCTTATGGATACACAATACTTTTTGTTTTTTTGTCTGGTGCGTACATGAATAAATCAGAAGGTTTCCCGACGCGTGAGCTGGCACATACAGTTGTCCATGTGAGAAGCACGGATTCTCCAAATCTAGCCCACACACTTGCAGCGATTGTCAGAAGTGTGATATTCCCCACTTTTATATATATTTTTTAATCCTTTACAATTTTAATTATTTAATTGCTCCTTCCTCTCTTCCTTGGCATGTTGTGAAATTTCTAATAGTTGGATAATAAACCGTTTTATTGTAATTTGTCTTTTTAAATTATATTGAGTTGATATTAAAATTTGGAAAAGGGGATCCCTAGATCGGTAAAATAGGCGAATTTCCTCCTACAACTTCGGTTGTTGTTTGGGATACAGTTAAGGTTTTAACAAAGTTTGAGCGAATACATAATTAGCAAAAAAAAGTTTGAAATAAAGTGATTAAACAAAAATTATTACAAAATCGTAAATAACAGTTCACAAATGCATATATAGAGATATTTTTTGGAGGGGGAAATGGTCTTCACAATTTGAAATCGATCGAGCTCACAATGAAATGCTCGTATACACTTGCGCCATCTATCGTAGGATAAATGTACTATGCCAGAAACCTTCACTGGAGTGTATTAAAAAACTTCCCAAAGTTTCATGGCAATTGGATAAATGGTGTGATAATGCATGAAGGACATACAGACAGACATACATTCATTTTTATATATATAGATTAGCATTATTATCACTATTATTATTCCTCATGTGTAAAGCTTACAGAACAAGAGACTAAAATTGTGATGTCATTTCCTGTTTAGCAAAAACAAGTCTCTATAGATTTAAGTTTTTCATGTTGTTAAATAAAATTTTTTTTCCTTTGTATTTATTTCTGGCAGACTTCAAATGTGCTACAAGTGTAAAACTTTTGGATATTTGCGGCATGAATGTACTACAATAAAATGTAATAATTGTCATAAATATGGGCATTCTTTTGAGAATTGATCAAAAAACAGTTGTGTCCACACTGATGAAGAACTTATGGGCAGACATAATAGACATCAAAGACATTTTACAGGAACATGAAAGTAGTGAAATAAAAATAGGAATAGAAAATGAATTGTGAACATTAGAACCTATGTCATGCTGAAAAGAAGAGGAAACCAGAAATATCTCAAGGATAAGTGAAAACAATAAGCAGAACGAATTGCATACAGAACAAAAGCACATAAATTGCCCTATAAAAAAAAACCCCAAAACAAAAAGAATGTAAACTTAAAAGATAATAAAATGCAGACATCTCCAGAGAATATTGTCAAAAGAAGAAAAAAAATTAAATTTTATTTAAACCTAAAACCTGAGGAATTAAAACACAACTTCAACATACCAGCCACCTGTAAAATTATAACTATGAATAAATATGAAATATTAAATCTTAACACTGAAGATAAACAGGATAATACAAATCCATTTAGCAATAATATTGAACCAGAGGTCATGATAAATCCACCAGAATGATTAATAGACTAAAAATCCTTTCAGTAAATGTTAATGGTTTAAATAATAAACATAAACAGCAGATTTTTATTCAACATCATCTAACTCAGTGATTCTCAAAGTGGGAGTCGCGACCCCAACAGGGTCGTGAAAAAAATTTTGGGGGTTGCAGAAAAATTGATGACAGATCACTTTTTTCAAATATTTTATAAATTGACTATGGATTCATGTTTAGAAATAGTAGATTCTTTTTGTTTTAGTGTGAAAACAGAGTATTCACTACTCTGAATTATGAATTAGCAATGGCAGTTCTCTTACCATTTGCAACCACTTATTTATGCAAAATGGCATTTTCAGTAATGATTAACATCAAAACAAAGCAGTGCTCTCATCTTTGCAACATAGAAATCGCTATGAGACCTGCACTGACTGATATTAAACCCAGATTTAATGTATTATGCCAAAATAAGCAGGCTTGTCCATCAAATTAAATTTAATTTAAAATATGTTTAAATTAACTTAGCTAATTGAGTTTACTAATGTCGAAACATATACATAGAATATTTTGTTCAAAGATATACCAAAGATAAGTTATTAATTTTTAATGATACTAAAAATAAATCTGCTATTAAAATTATGAGAGTTTCAATGCAATTAACCAAAAGAAATATAATAAAACAAAAGAAATATAACCCCGCTATAACACTGTTGATAATTCTGTTTTATATGAATTCCATGTTGTACGAGTCACTTAGATTTTACAAATATGTGAGCTGATCACAGCCTGGCACACACATCTGTAAAATCTAAGTGACTCGTACAACATGGAATTCATATAAAATGGAATTATCAAAAGTGTTATAGGGGGTCGACTGTAATTCCTTCTGAATTTAAATTAATCCCTTCTTCAGGATGTTTTTCTACACATACCCATTCTTCAGGGGTCTTTTGAAATATTTAAGTACAAAAGGGGAGTCGCGGACCAAAAACTTTGAGAAACACTGATCTAACTAATAAAATTGATATCCAAGAATCAATGCTTAGCGAGAATAAAAATTTTCAGAAATTTGCTTGTAACACCAATAAGTTTTATCAATGCATTTGGTCTCATGGGAACAGAGGCAATGGAGGTTCAGCAATTTTTGTTAAACACTGTATCAACATCTTATACCAAACACGACAGTTATGTCTGCCTCGCACTATGTGATATGGATAATGTTGCAACGAATAGTATATTCGGCCTCAGGCCGAATAGCCGAATATTCGGCCAAACTATTTGGCTTGATTAACACATGTGCGAAAATTGGCGCACAAACCGCATTATGGCAAGATTCCTGCTCTCTGTTGGCCTGCTGTCACTACGCTTCACCAATCGTGTTAATTTTTGACAGTTGTAGCGGACAGACAAGAGCATCATGGCAGTATATGATAAATGATGATATCAAATGTGGATAACAATGAAATGACCTAAACCTGTTAATAACAGAAAAAGAACAGAGAAGGACTGCAAAGAGAAAATGTGAAAATAAATATGAAATTGAGTTGATAACGTAATCTAACAAGTCGAAGCAGCTTATTGGCACGAAATTCACGCCTGTCAATGCCAAACAATTGTTGTCATAGACTTCGGAAAGGTAAATGCTTGTAATGAAAGTCACTTAGCGTTCACGGGCGAAAGCCTGGGACCGTTCGGGCTACCAAGCTGTCTTGAATTTATGAAATCATAACTGTGACTTATATCAATGTCCTATTTGTCTCTTTTCTCCATTATCACCATGCTATGAGTCATGTAATTGTAAAATGGGAAATCTATGACGGAAAAGTGACAAATTAAAAGTATTGTGAACGCGTATTATGATGTATGCATAGGCATACGTGGACTAGAGAGATAGAGGAAAGAGAAAGGAAAGAGCAAAGATGAGCGCTTAAAAAGGATAGGCAGGGTCAGACCCTCAGATGTGCGATGATTCTCGAATGAATAGACATGTACGTGTGCTGATCTTTGTAATTATAAATTGTGAATACATGTGACTAATATTATTTTCATTTTTATTTTGTGCATGTTACAAGTTATAAATAAATATAAACAAACAACACTAACCCAACTAATAGTGAAAAATAGGCCGAATAACGAATAGTAACTGAATATTCGTTACATCACTAGATAGGAAGTTTCACTTGGGATACAGAGAATTATTTCTGTCTACTGCCCTAAGGCAAGATACAATTTTATCAACAACCTTGATTTTTATTTAGGGTCAACTCATGATATTCTTTGAGGTAGTGACTTCAGCTTTGTTGAGAAAGCTATAGATAGACTAGGAAAACCAGAAACAAAAGGAAAAGTTAAATTTTCCAGAACCTGAAAGACCAGTTTTACCTTAGACATCAGGTGTAAAATGAACTCCCATAAACGTGAAGTTACCTATCACCAAAATAATTCCTATTCCAGGTTGGATAGATTCTACGTTTCCAGTCATCTCCAACATGTTGCATCACAATGAGAAATCATTCTGATCATTTAACAAACCATAGTGATGTTATTCTAATACTTGTCCTTGCTAAACAGAGAAGCAAATGCAAACAACTTAACTACATTCTGGAAAATAAAAGCTAGCTTACTGAAAGATGTTGCCGACACAACCCTAAGTGTGAGAAACCGTGGGCAAAGGGTTAATCCCTCTTGACCACTTATTCAGCAGCAGTCTGGAAGGACCGCTCACGTTGTTGTTCCGGATGGCTTTTTATCGAGTGGCGAGGGAGGTGAGGAAGTCGGCAGGCATCCTTTCAGATACAGGAAACAGGTTTAACAAAATAACAAAGCATTTATTATACAGCTAACACTAAAATACAGGAGGCTACACAGGGTTAAATGTGTATCTCTAGGTTATATAGGGTTAAATGCAATTAACATAATATACCAAAATCTATGATTTTGACACTTGCTTGTCTATTCTGTGAAGGCTATGCCTACTTCCGTTACGAGAGAGAGTTCGCAGTTAGCTGAAAAATTACCTCTAAAGTTGGAGGAGTTCTATATGCTGTGATAAAAGTTCTTTATGGAAGCGTTGGGTGTTGTCGATGTTTTCTACCGTTACAGGAGACAAGGAATCACTATGACCAAGTATAACTTCCATGTGTGAACTCCTGAGCGTCCAGTGGCTTGCACCTTTTATACCATTGTCGTGGGAAATCTAACATGTGATCGACTTTTGTTGATGATGACGGTGCATTCTTGACACCTGTGTGTCAACTTTCCCACTGACTTGTTACTACAACCGATGACCTCTGATCTATTTTCTATCTCTCCATTTTTTTCTAACTAAGATATTTACAATTTTACAATGGGCATTAATTTTTTTTTGGATTTTAAGAGCCCCGTAAAACTCCACAGGCTCAAATAAGCAATTTTTAACGTCAAAGAAGAAAAGGACTGCGCTTGGTGGTAATCTATGAAAAGTTAAAAGCATTGCAATTAATATAAGTATAGAAAAGGAAAAAACAACTTTGTAAACATTACAATGACAGGATATGAGTTAAAACAAGTATATAATGATAAAACTGTAGATCCAGATAAACATCAGACAGTCATAGCAAATGCAAAAGCCAAAATTTAACATGAGAGATGCCTATATGGAGTGTTTATCTGATCTTGTAAGGAACTATGTGAGCAGGAAGCTCATCCATCCAGGAATTTTACCAAATGGAACAGAAGCACATTCACTCTAAAATGATCAATGCAATAATAAATGAGAATAATGAAATTATATCAGACGAGGAAAAAATAAAAATTTGTTTGCCTATATTATTCAAAAACATTTGAAAGATAAAACTTTGACAAAGAAAAGCGTCTCATCAATGCTTAATGTGGTTTGTGTAACATAACATAAATTATCTGGATCTTTAACTTTTAAATCGCATACATCCTGCAGGGTTTGCACTAAAACTGTAGGATTACTCACCCTTCCTCTAATTCACAGGTATTTCAATCCCTAATGCCAAAACTAATTGACATACAGGTTACTGAGTTAAACAGAAACATCACATATCCAGAATGCATAGCAGCACTGAAGAGCATGCCAAATAAGAAATCACCAGGACCCAGATGGGCTACCTATAGAATTTTATAAACAATTTTTCTCTCTGATAGGACAACAATATACAACAATGCTCTGAAAACCAACAAACTTACTTTAATCATGGAATAATTACCCTCATTCCTAAAACCAATAATAAGGAAGAACAAGTGAAATTACAAACTGGAGACACGTCTCACTACTTAAAATCATTTACAAGATCCTCACTAAAGTCTCTGCTGCTAGATTGCAGACCTGCATCCTTCTAATCATTGATGAATACCAAACTTGCAGCCAGTCCATACATTCTAATATTTTCCTCTTGCAAATCATCTATGAGCTAGCCAACCAATGCTACAACACATGTGGCTTTCTACAAATAGAAACCTCCACAAAGCCTTTGATAATATTGGACATGATTTCCTCTGGCTCCTGAGCTTCAAAGACTAAGTTAAACACTCAATTTTCGGAGGCCCAGTTTTTGGAAATGCTTGAGTCGTATTATTTGGACAAGGACTTGTTTGTGTTCAAGACTACACGTTCACCAAGTTTTGTTTGAATTTGTAACCTGAATGTCTGGTTCTCTCCTTTTTTAGCAATAGGAATCATTTTGAATAATTTTTTAAAGAATAATTTCAAATAACACATTTGATAACAATATTTAAACAGTATTTCACATGTTCTGTCATGTCAAAATTTTTGCTTTAGTCTACTGAAAAAGATCAAAGTGAAAGTTTAAACAATTCCCCAAATTTTCTGTCAGTCAATAAAAAATTCCCAATCCAAAAACACTGGGTGCCTTTGCACAAAACTGCCTTTGGTTCTCAATGTCACTTCCTATTTTTCTGCCTGAATTTGTCATCTGATGTCATGAAATTGCTAGGTGCATGATAGGTGGAAGCTTGACTTTCTGTTGTTTTTTCTGAAGTGTGCTTTGTGATTCAGTTTCGTGCTGAATGTTAAAATAAGTGGACTAGGGATTTATTGCCAGTATTATATTTTTATTGACACTTTAATAAAAATATTGCTTGCTGATTTTGGCACTATACAGCATGAACCCTGATTATGTATTGATTAATAAATTCAAAATTACATAAATATGGTAGAAATTCATAATCTAGAATTCTTTAATATTATAATCTGGCATGCTTGTAAGCTTATTTTTAAAATATATCTCAGCAAAAGTTACATTATTGATCCAACCAAAGGATTAGGAGGTGAGCCAGAATTTTATTTAACAGCTGGTTGAATTACTATCAGTATACAGCATTAAAGGTGCAGTGTATGCTGCTGTCATGAACAGTGTTTGAGAGTCTACTCTGAAAAAGTTATAATAGAAACTTAACTTAGACCTGCTGTTATGCATCATGACAATCTCTCCTATGATGATAAATCTGCTGTGATGAAAAAAGTGCTACCAGCAACATGCAAATAATTTTTCAAGCTGCATCTGAGAACAATTCAATAGCATGTTTTTAGAAAATGAAATTGATGAGTGGCTACATATAGACAAAAGAGAAGCTGTTGTGAAAGTTTTGACTGCTGCTAAAAATCATTTAAAATTATTATTAATTCATAAAGACTTGCAGAAGCAGAAGACAATGAAGTGAATGAATCCACAAGATACTCCTGGCTTGATGCAACTAAACACATCTCAACACGATTTTGTGAAGCTTACTTAACCATTCTGAAGTTTAATAACTCCTTTTGTTAAATGTTTCTGAAATTTTGCAAGGAGGTTTGTGTATTAGGGGGATTGATGCTATTAAATTTTGGTGGTTAAAGGTCAAGGAGTAGAGAGATAGATGGGGATCATGTGTCATATCTTGAGTGGTGTAAGACTTAATGAAGATTTTTATTTGTTATTAGCATTAACAATTTTTTATAAAACTCATCTGTATCCTCAAAATTAAGCTTTTTTGTTATTTTATAATAATTAATAACATAAATGTTTTTAATAAAATCTTGTAACAGATGGTGCCATATGCAATTTTAAATGTTTTTGCCATGAAAGTTACGCATGTCATTGATGGAGTTTTTTGCTGCTGTGAGTAAAAGTGGTTGGTGCAAGCACTCGCATTTAAATATATGTATTCCATTTTGCGAACTAAAATTGTTATTCTGCTTAGTTTGTTTCATTGTTAAGAAGCCAGAATGTCCAGCTAGATATTGTAAAATGATATTTTAAAAATTATAAAGAACTATAAAGTAATTTACAAGATAAAGAATACAAACTACTTATATGATTTAAATAAAAACATTTGACTCTTCTATCTTTAATAAAGCTATAAACATAGTTTCATATACAGTCGACCTCCTCTATAACAAACACTGTTGATAATTCCTTTTATATGAATTCCATGTTGTACGAGTCACTTAGATTTTACAAATACATGTGCTGGGCTCTGAACGGCTCACGTATTTGTAAAATCTAAGTGACTCGTACAACATGGAATTCATATAAAACACAATAATCAACAGTGTTATATGGATGTCAACTGTATAGTAACATTTATAGTTTCATTGTTATTTTCACATATGCAAGTTTTTGAAGCCAAATATTAAATATAACTGGTTTACCAGTAATGCAATCACTAATATTGTACATTCTAACTACAGAATTAAACTTACTATAGTATACATGTATACATCCTTATCCAGAAGATAAGGTTGTATAGTATGTTTATAAAATAAGAGCAAGTTTTATAAATAATGATTTTAACCATTATTTATAAATCTTGCTCTTATTTTATATTTAAGTTTTGAGAGACAGCAAGGCAATTAAAAAAAAACCATCAGAATTTTAAAACAAATGAAATTATATATAATATATTTTACATAAGATGTATAATCTAATATTTTGAATATATTTGATTGATTAAATATTTTCAGCTTTTCCTTGACTCTTGTGGATACTCTAGATACTTTAGTGGTAAGATATGTTTTAAACTTTTTAAATAGAATTTATTTAAATAAAAATTTCCATTACCAATACAACTGATAAATTTTTATAGTTATTAGGAGATTTGGATGAATTTGAACATGCTGTCAGACTTATTATAAAGGATATAACATTTGACAATGATGTAGTAGTTTCTGTATTTGAAACAAATATAAGAATGCTTGGGTGAGTTCTTATAAAGTAAATTGATTTTTTCTTAAATGCTTTGATTTGCAGTAACAATGAATTATTTTGTAAAAATAATTACTACACCAGACGATTTTAAGATAGATAATTTGTTAATCTTAAATTTTTATACTTGATTTTATTTATACAGTATATGTAAAACTGCTTCCTTTAGCTGCTGCTTATTTGATTAAATGCAATGATTTTTAAATTTGTTGTGTGATTAAAAATATTTACTTGAAGAATTAATGTTTATATGATATTTCAAAAACTAATACTTAAGCAATATTGATGGCTAACATTTTTGATTTTGAAGCACTTCAGATTTTCATTCTGAATTTTTTTGGTGTTGATTTATAAAACAAAAATTAGTTTAAAGTAAATGGTTCAAAATTTTAGAAATTTGAAAAGATGTAAAATATTTTATTTTTTTTAAATTAAGATTTCCAGTTTTCACAAAGATTTTTTTCAAGATGATCTGTCTGATAAATGCAAGTAAAAGAAAATGTATTATTATATCTTTCCAGTTCTGCTTACCATAATGGAATTTGTATATGGAAATGATGACTTAATACAATTTTAAAAAATTTTAAAGATTAAATTGTTGAAAAATTGAATAATTTTTTTAGATTTCTCTCTGACACTTTTTTAGTTGATTATGCTTGACCAATATTGTTTTTCTTAAATCATCACTACTTATGAACATTACAAAGTGCTCCTACTTTATTATTTTATTGACTTAATAACATAGAACAGTGGTTCCCAATTAGTGGTACGCGAAATTGCGTAAAGGGGTACGCGCGGCAATCTAAAATCGGTCGATTTAAAATTGAAATGCATGAGATGAAGCAATAAAAAAAATAATGGATGGACCATGAAAAATTCAGCAATTTACAAAATGATGTTGAATGCACAAATTCGTTTATTTATAACTAAAAATAATCTCAAAATTTCATTAAAAAAATGCATTTGTGACAATACCTAAATGAAATTCTTACGCAAGAAACAAAAATTGTACAATTAACACAAATTGTGTTAATTGTACAATTATCATTATTATCATGTCAGTGAAGTGGCAATAAAATATTTACCGCTATTTTGCACAACGTACCTCTGCGAGAGCGGATTTTCGGCCATGACAAACATGAAAACTAAACATCGTAACCGACTTCAACTCGAAGATGACTCGAGACTAAAGCTGATCAAAAAGCAACCAGATTTTACAAAGTTGTGCAAAGAAAATCGTGCACATTTGTCACATTAAAATTAAATAACCTTATGTTATTTTCATTATTATTAGAATTGTATTTTAAAGGTAATAAATGTAAAAAAAAATTTATTCTATTTATCACTAGCTGTCTACCCACAGCTTCGCCCGCATTATATCGAATTTTCTCGTGGGAGTAAGATATTTTCTCGCAGTAAAATGTAGCCCATGTCCATCTCCAACATGTAAGCTATCTCTGTGCCAAATTTTATTAAAACCTGTTCAGTGGTTTAGACATGAAAAGGTGACAGACAGACATAATTACCTTCGAATTTATAATATTAGTACAGCTTAATATGAATTTCTGCTATAAGGGGTACACGAGTTTGAGCTCTTTCTTAAAGTGGCTCAAACTAATTGGGAACCACTGACATAGAAAAACTATTTTCTGATAAATAACTTTATAATTAAAAGTTTTTTCATTAATTAGGGGATTATTGAGTGGACATATATTGGCAACTTATTTACAAGAAGAATTTAATCGAATGCAGTGGTATCATGGTGAATTATTAGTTATTGCAGAAGAATTAGGACAGAGATTACTTCCAGCATTTAATACGTCAACTGGTATACCTCATCCAAGAGTAATTATTCATTTTTGTTAATTTCTTACAAAATATATTTATAGTTAGTAAATTCTGCAATTAATTTATCATTTTAGTAAATGAAAATTATTCCCTTTTCTTTTAAAGTAATGTATGTTTTCATATGATAAAAAAGAAACATCTTATTGAAATACAAGATCCAATATTTTATTACATCAATATTGTTTTTTTTTAACCTTTTTACTAAATACAGTAATACCCCGAACTTACGCGATAGGTGGGACCGAGCGATGACCGCGTAAGTTGGGGTATAATTTCACAATTTGTGTAAAATCCAAGTCGAATGTATGTAAGCTAATAAATGTTCTCGTTAATCTTATCTAGTCTTTTGATTTGTTCACGGTTACAAGAAATCACCACATAGAGTCTCTCGAGTCTCCGTAGATATAACAAACATAGAAATAAATAACACAAAATAAATCGTAGCTATGTGTCGATTCCGCGCGACATGTCCGAACATGTAAGCTGAACAATAGTGTGGGGGGAGTGAGTAATCAAGAGTTGCGTGGCGCTCAGACAAAAGACGAATCGGCGAGATTTGAAAATTGTGTAACTCCGGATTCGCATAAGTCGGGGTAGCGTAAGTCGAGGTATTACTGTACAGTAGAGCATCGATTATCCAACTCAATTGGGGACTGGGGTTGGTCAGATAACTGAAAAAACAGATAACCGAAAAATATGAAAAAATACATTATTAGTATAGTATATTAGTATATCTCATGTAATTAGTATATTATTATATTGCTATTAACCTACTTCGCGTTGAATTTTCATCAATGTTGAGCCTAACAAAAATTTTTTTAAAATAATAATTGTCACTATTGTATTGTTAAAAATTAGAAAATTAAGCTTTGTTTAAATACTGGCTCCCTTTCATGGTCGAGCCATGTTGCCAGCTAAAACACGTAAAAATACTATTAAAGTAGCCAAGACATAGCCAAATATTNGACAGACCCTCAGATGTGCGATGATTCTCGAATGAATAGACATGTACGTGTGCTGATCTTTGTAATTATAAATTGTGAATACATGTGACTAATATTATTTTCATTTTTATTTTGTGCATGTTACAAGTTATAAATAAATATAAACAAACAACACTAACCCAACTAATAGTGAAAAATAGGCCGAATAACGAATAGTAACTGAATATTCGTTACATCACTAGATAGGAAGTTTCACTTGGGATACAGAGAATTATTTCTGTCTACTGCCCTAAGGCAAGATACAATTTTATCAACAACCTTGATTTTTATTTAGGGTCAACTCATGATATTCTTTGAGGTAGTGACTTCAGCTTTGTTGAGAAAGCTATAGATAGACTAGGAAAACCAGAAACAAAAGGAAAAGTTAAATTTTCCAGAACCTGAAAGACCAGTTTTACCTTAGACATCAGGTGTAAAATGAACTCCCATAAACGTGAAGTTACCTATCACCAAAATAATTCCTATTCCAGGTTGGATAGATTCTACGTTTCCAGTCATCTCCAACATGTTGCATCACAATGAGAAATCATTCTGATCATTTAACAAACCATAGTGATGTTATTCTAATACTTGTCCTTGCTAAACAGAGAAGCAAATGCAAACAACTTAACTACATTCTGGAAAATAAAAGCTAGCTTACTGAAAGATGTTGCCGACACAACCCTAAGTGTGAGAAACCGTGGGCAAAGGGTTAATCCCTCTTGACCACTTATTCAGCAGCAGTCTGGAAGGACCGCTCACGTTGTTGTTCCGGATGGCTTTTTATCGAGTGGCGAGGGAGGTGAGGAAGTCGGCAGGCATCCTTTCAGATACAGGAAACAGGTTTAACAAAATAACAAAGCATTTATTATACAGCTAACACTAAAATACAGGAGGCTACACAGGGTTAAATGTGTATCTCTAGGTTATATAGGGTTAAATGCAATTAACATAATATACCAAAATCTATGATTTTGACACTTGCTTGTCTATTCTGTGAAGGCTATGCCTACTTCCGTTACGAGAGAGAGTTCGCAGTTAGCTGAAAAATTACCTCTAAAGTTGGAGGAGTTCTATATGCTGTGATAAAAGTTCTTTATGGAAGCGTTGGGTGTTGTCGATGTTTTCTACCGTTACAGGAGACAAGGAATCACTATGACCAAGTATAACTTCCATGTGTGAACTCCTGAGCGTCCAGTGGCTTGCACCTTTTATACCATTGTCGTGGGAAATCTAACATGTGATCGACTTTTGTTGATGATGACGGTGCATTCTTGACACCTGTGTGTCAACTTTCCCACTGACTTGTTACTACAACCGATGACCTCTGATCTATTTTCTATCTCTCCATTTTTTTCTAACTAAGATATTTACAATTTTACAATGGGCATTAATTTTTTTTTGGATTTTAAGAGCCCCGTAAAACTCCACAGGCTCAAATAAGCAATTTTTAACGTCAAAGAAGAAAAGGACTGCGCTTGGTGGTAATCTATGAAAAGTTAAAAGCATTGCAATTAATATAAGTATAGAAAAGGAAAAAACAACTTTGTAAACATTACAATGACAGGATATGAGTTAAAACAAGTATATAATGATAAAACTGTAGATCCAGATAAACATCAGACAGTCATAGCAAATGCAAAAGCCAAAATTTAACATGAGAGATGCCTATATGGAGTGTTTATCTGATCTTGTAAGGAACTATGTGAGCAGGAAGCTCATCCATCCAGGAATTTTACCAAATGGAACAGAAGCACATTCACTCTAAAATGATCAATGCAATAATAAATGAGAATAATGAAATTATATCAGACGAGGAAAAAATAAAAATTTGTTTGCCTATATTATTCAAAAACATTTGAAAGATAAAACTTTGACAAAGAAAAGCGTCTCATCAATGCTTAATGTGGTTTGTGTAACATAACATAAATTATCTGGATCTTTAACTTTTAAATCGCATACATCCTGCAGGGTTTGCACTAAAACTGTAGGATTACTCACCCTTCCTCTAATTCACAGGTATTTCAATCCCTAATGCCAAAACTATTTGACATACAGGTTACTGAGTTAAACAGAAACATCACATATCCAGAATGCATAGCAGCACTGAAGAGCATGCCAAATAAGAAATCACCAGGACCCAGATGGGCTACCTATAGAATTTTATAAACAATTTTTCTCTCTGATAGGACAACAATATACAACAATGCTCTGAAAACCAACAAACTTACTTTAATCATGGAATAATTACCCTCATTCCTAAAACCAATAATAAGGAAGAACAAGTGAAATTACAAACTGGAGACACGTCTCACTACTTAAAATCATTTACAAGATCCTCACTAAAGTCTCTGCTGCTAGATTGCAGACCTGCATCCTTCTAATCATTGATGAATACCAAACTTGCAGCCAGTCCATACATTCTAATATTTTCCTCTTGCAAATCATCTATGAGCTAGCCAACCAATGCTACAACACATGTGGCTTTCTACAAATAGAAACCTCCACAAAGCCTTTGATAATATTGGACATGATTTCCTCTGGCTCCTGAGCTTCAAAGACTAAGTTAAACACTCAATTTTCGGAGGCCCAGTTTTTGGAAATGCTTGAGTCGTATTATTTGGACAAGGACTTGTTTGTGTTCAAGACTACACGTTCACCAAGTTTTGTTTGAATTTGTAACCTGAATGTCTGGTTCTCTCCTTTTTTAGCAATAGGAATCATTTTGAATAATTTTTTAAAGAATAATTTCAAATAACACATTTGATAACAATATTTAAACAGTATTTCACATGTTCTGTCATGTCAAAATTTTTGCTTTAGTCTACTGAAAAAGATCAAAGTGAAAGTTTAAACAATTCCCCAAATTTTCTGTCAGTCAATAAAAAATTCCCAATCCAAAAACACTGGGTGCCTTTGCACAAAACTGCCTTTGGTTCTCAATGTCACTTCCTATTTTTCTGCCTGAATTTGTCATCTGATGTCATGAAATTGCTAGGTGCATGATAGGTGGAAGCTTGACTTTCTGTTGTTTTTTCTGAAGTGTGCTTTGTGATTCAGTTTCGTGCTGAATGTTAAAATAAGTGGACTAGGGATTTATTGCCAGTATTATATTTTTATTGACACTTTAATAAAAATATTGCTTGCTGATTTTGGCACTATACAGCATGAACCCTGATTATGTATTGATTAATAAATTCAAAATTACATAAATATGGTAGAAATTCATAATCTAGAATTCTTTAATATTATAATCTGGCATGCTTGTAAGCTTATTTTTAAAATATATCTCAGCAAAAGTTACATTATTGATCCAACCAAAGGATTAGGAGGTGAGCCAGAATTTTATTTAACAGCTGGTTGAATTACTATCAGTATACAGCATTAAAGGTGCAGTGTATGCTGCTGTCATGAACAGTGTTTGAGAGTCTACTCTGAAAAAGTTATAATAGAAACTTAACTTAGACCTGCTGTTATGCATCATGACAATCTCTCCTATGATGATAAATCTGCTGTGATGAAAAAAGTGCTACCAGCAACATGCAAATAATTTTTCAAGCTGCATCTGAGAACAATTCAATAGCATGTTTTTAGAAAATGAAATTGATGAGTGGCTACATATAGACAAAAGAGAAGCTGTTGTGAAAGTTTTGACTGCTGCTAAAAATCATTTAAAATTATTATTAATTCATAAAGACTTGCAGAAGCAGAAGACAATGAAGTGAATGAATCCACAAGATACTCCTGGCTTGATGCAACTAAACACATCTCAACACGATTTTGTGAAGCTTACTTAACCATTTTGAAGTTTAATAACTCCTTTTGTTAAATGTTTCTGAAATTTTGCAAGGAGGTTTGTGTATTAGGGGGATTGATGCTATTAAATTTTGGTGGTTAAAGGTCAAGGAGTAGAGAGATAGATGGGGATCATGTGTCATATCTTGAGTGGTGTAAGACTTAATGAAGATTTTTATTTGTTATTAGCATTAACAATTTTTTATAAAACTCATCTGTATCCTCAAAATTAAGCTTTTTTGTTATTTTATAATAATTAATAACATAAATGTTTTTAATAAAATCTTGTAACAGATGGTGCCATATGCAATTTTAAATGTTTTTGCCATGAAAGTTACGCATGTCATTGATGGAGTTTTTTGCTGCTGTGAGTAAAAGTGGTTGGTGCAAGCACTCGCATTTAAATATATGTATTCCATTTTGCGAACTAAAATTGTTATTCTGCTTAGTTTGTTTCATTGTTAAGAAGCCAGAATGTCCAGCTAGATATTGTAAAATGATATTTTAAAAATTATAAAGAACTATAAAGTAATTTACAAGATAAAGAATACAAACTACTTATATGATTTAAATAAAAACATTTGACTCTTCTATCTTTAATAAAGCTATAAACATAGTTTCATATACAGTCGACCTCCTCTATAACAAACACTGTTGATAATTCCTTTTATATGAATTCCATGTTGTACGAGTCACTTAGATTTTACAAATACATGTGCTGGGCTCTGAACGGCTCACGTATTTGTAAAATCTAAGTGACTCGTACAACATGGAATTCATATAAAACACAATAATCAACAGTGTTATATGGATGTCAACTGTATAGTAACATTTATAGTTTCATTGTTATTTTCACATATGCAAGTTTTTGAAGCCAAATATTAAATATAACTGGTTTACCAGTAATGCAATCACTAATATTGTACATTCTAACTACAGAATTAAACTTACTATAGTATACATGTATACATCCTTATCCAGAAGATAAGGTTGTATAGTATGTTTATAAAATAAGAGCAAGTTTTATAAATAATGATTTTAACCATTATTTATAAATCTTGCTCTTATTTTATATTTAAGTTTTGAGAGACAGCAAGGCAATTAAAAAAAAACCATCAGAATTTTAAAACAAATGAAATTATATATAATATATTTTACATAAGATGTATAATCTAATATTTTGAATATATTTGATTGATTAAATATTTTCAGCTTTTCCTTGACTCTTGTGGATACTCTAGATACTTTAGTGGTAAGATATGTTTTAAACTTTTTAAATAGAATTTATTTAAATAAAAATTTCCATTACCAATACAACTGATAAATTTTTATAGTTATTAGGAGATTTGGATGAATTTGAACATGCTGTCAGACTTATTATAAAGGATATAACATTTGACAATGATGTAGTAGTTTCTGTATTTGAAACAAATATAAGAATGCTTGGGTGAGTTCTTATAAAGTAAATTGATTTTTTCTTAAATGCTTTGATTTGCAGTAACAATGAATTATTTTGTAAAAATAATTACTACACCAGACGATTTTAAGATAGATAATTTGTTAATCTTAAATTTTTATACTTGATTTTATTTATACAGTATATGTAAAACTGCTTCCTTTAGCTGCTGCTTATTTGATTAAATGCAATGATTTTTAAATTTGTTGTGTGATTAAAAATATTTACTTGAAGAATTAATGTTTATATGATATTTCAAAAACTAATACTTAAGCAATATTGATGGCTAACATTTTTGATTTTGAAGCACTTCAGATTTTCATTCTGAATTTTTTTGGTGTTGATTTATAAAACAAAAATTAGTTTAAAGTAAATGGTTCAAAATTTTAGAAATTTGAAAAGATGTAAAATATTTTATTTTTTTTAAATTAAGATTTCCAGTTTTCACAAAGATTTTTTTCAAGATGATCTGTCTGATAAATGCAAGTAAAAGAAAATGTATTATTATATCTTTCCAGTTCTGCTTACCATAATGGAATTTGTATATGGAAATGATGACTTAATACAATTTTAAAAAATTTTAAAGATTAAATTGTTGAAAAATTGAATAATTTTTTTAGATTTCTCTCTGACACTTTTTTAGTTGATTATGCTTGACCAATATTGTTTTTCTTAAATCATCACTACTTATGAACATTACAAAGTGCTCCTACTTTATTATTTTATTGACTTAATAACATAGAACAGTGGTTCCCAATTAGTGGTACGCGAAATTGCGTAAAGGGGTACGCGCGGCAATCTAAAATCGGTCGATTTAAAATTGAAATGCATGAGATGAAGCAATAAAAAAAATAATGGATGGACCATGAAAAATTCAGCAATTTACAAAATGATGTTGAATGCACAAATTCGTTTATTTATAACTAAAAATAATCTCAAAATTTCATTAAAAAAATGCATTTGTGACAATACCTAAATGAAATTCTTACGCAAGAAACAAAAATTGTACAATTAACACAAATTGTGTTAATTGTACAATTATCATTATTATCATGTCAGTGAAGTGGCAATAAAATATTTACCGCTATTTTGCACAACGTACCTCTGCGAGAGCGGATTTTCGGCCATGACAAACATGAAAACTAAACATCGTAACCGACTTCAACTCGAAGATGACTCGAGACTAAAGCTGATCAAAAAGCAACCAGATTTTGCAAAGTTGTGCAAAGAAAATCGTGCACATTTGTAACATCAAAATTAAATAACCTTATGTTATTTTCGTTATTATTAAAATTGTATTTTAAAGGTAATAAATGTAAAATAAACTTATTCTATTTATCACTAGCTGTCTACCCACAGCTTCGCCCGCATTATATCGAATTTTCTCGTGGGAGTAAGATATTTTCTCGCAGTAAAATGTAGCCCATGTTCATCTCCAACATGTAAGCTATCTCTGTGCCAAATTTTATTAAAACCTGTTCAGTGGTTTAGACATGAAAAGGTGACAGACAGACATAATTACCTTCGAATTTATAATATTAGTACAGCTTAATATGAATTTCTGCTATAAGGGGTACACGAGTTTGAGCTCTTTCTTAAAGTGGCTCAAACTAATTGGGAACCACTGACATAGAAAAACTATTTTCTGATAAATAACTTTATAATTAAAAGTTTTTTCATTAATTAGGGGATTATTGAGTGGACATATATTGGCAACTTATTTACAAGAAGAATTTAATCGAATGCAGTGGTATCATGGTGAATTATTAGTTATTGCAGAAGAATTAGGACAGAGATTACTTCCAGCATTTAATACGTCAACTGGTATACCTCATCCAAGAGTAATTATTCATTTTTGTTAATTTCTTACAAAATATATTTATAGTTAGTAAATTCTGCAATTAA
>NW_019386974.1:9015-20075 GCF_000671375.1 Centruroides sculpturatus | reverse complement strand
TTTAATGCTCGAACGTTTTCGGCCATCTTTTAGAGGCCCTCCTCAGGAATGTATAAAACACACAGGAAAAACAGTTCTATCATTTGAAAACTTCTTGACGTTTTCAAATGATAGAACTGTTATTTCTGTGAAGAAGGACAAACTACTAAAAAATATGAGTTTACAAATATCCTTATAATTTATAACAAATTTTACAGACAAAATACTAGCACAAGTTAACAGGAACTATACACTAAACACAACAATTAACACCTAAATGCTAATTCCAACACTGAATGAACAAAATATTTTAATGCTCAAATGTTTTTGGCCATCTTTTAGAGGCCCTCCTCAGGAATGTATAAAACACACAGGAAAAACAGTTCTATCATTTGAAAACTTCTAACCGTCAAATACAGCTGTGTTCCAAATTTTTAAATATTTAAACAATGTACTGTACNTACTAAATTATGAATTGTTACATGCAAATCTGGGAGACTGGAATGCAATTGTCAGAGAAGGCAAGGAAGACAATATCGTTGATAACTTTGGATTAGGAAGAAGAAACACCAGGGGAACCAGACTAGTAGAGTTTTGCAGAAGTCATGATCTCATTGTATCTAACACCTTGTTCAAGCAGCCAGAGAAGATATACTTGGACTAAACCAAGAGATACAGAACGGTTCCAAATTGATTACATCCATGTGTGACAGTGTAAGGAACCAAGTCCGAGCATTATTTTTATTTACTTTTATTTTGCTTTTTTATTATATTTTTGTTTGGGGCTTATGTTTTGTTAGGACGAGGATTTCCTCACCATTCACCTTAGAAACTTAAAAAATAGAAGAGAAACCAACTACCTACGAGAGAAAAGCGCCATAGAAAAAAACTCACGCACACTTGCGTTCCCGAGTGGAAAAAAATANGCACACTTGCGTTCCCGAACGGAAAAAAGTAAGTCCGCACCGAGAAAAGGGGAGGGAGTGGACCCCACAAGCACAACTTAGAAACTTGCTAAACCTTAAAGAATAAAAACATCCCAAAAATTGTCAAAAAGAATAATGTAAAAGGTTAGCGAGTATTGTCGAAAAATAGGCTAACAGACAAACAAAGTTTTTATTGTTAGCAAATAAGTATGTAAATGAGGGGAGTGATCTCACTCAGAATTGTGACATCACCTCACAGCATAAAGACCGAACCTTAAATGAAGATGACTAAGGTGAGCTTCTGTTAGCAACGAGTGTGGTGAGCTTCGTAGCAGCAAACGAGAGAGAGGTGTCCGATAGGATAAAGTAGTTCCAAGGCAATTTTGAAGTTATCCGATTTGTGGATCGAAGATTAGAGAAAGTCTTGAGAGTTGAGGAAAAAAGTTCCTAGTATATTGAGATGACGATTAGGACCTTTAATTCATAAGAATTATTGTATCTAAGTTAAGTCTTTGAATTTTTTGTCAAATTCCAAAGGGGAATAGAGTTAAGTTAGAAAATAGATTGATTTGAGTTTTGTCGGGTTGATTCTTATTGATTTACGTTGGATAAATTGTTATTTGATTTTTTACAAAATTTTGTATATAGTTATTACTAGAATTTTTATTAAATATTAGATTGTTTTTGAATAACTTTAAGCGTGCACCAAATTAAATAATGACAAAGTCCAGGCTTGGCACACTAACGCAAATCCGCGTAAAGTACTCGTTAGGGAACTGCTATTTCCGGCACACAGTCATGTCGATAATCGTTGGAAAAGTTGGAAAAATAATATAGGATTTTACAACTGACAAACTTGGTCATTATTTAATTCGGTGCACGCTAAAAGTCCAGGCCTGGCACACTAACGCGAATCCGTGTAAAGTACTCGTTAGGGAACGGCTATATCCGGCACACAGTCATGTCGATAATCGTTGGAAAAGTTGGAAAAATAATATAGTACTTTACAACAGAGGTACAGAAACCAAGTGAAAGTGAGCAAGAGTTATCCTGGTGCAGATGTTGACTCAGACCACAATCTGGTATTAATGAAGAGCCACCTACACCTTAAAAAGAACAAAATGATAAAACTGTACAGAAGATAGAACATACAAAAATTAAGAAAAGACACCAATGCTCAGAAGGAATTCAGGCAAACAGTAATGCTTGAGTTGACAAACTTACATAAGGTAACAAACAATGACATAGATTTGAAATGGAATAATATCAAAACAGGAATCATAAAAGCTACAGATAAATGTATTGGTAAAGAAAGCAGAATAGTTTACAAACCATGGATTACAACAGAAATACTGGAAATGATGGAGCAGAGAAGGCTTTACAAAATAGCACACAACCAGGAAAACTACAGAACAGGAACTTAATTAACAGAGAAATGAAAAAAAGCAAAGGAAGAATGGACTAACATAGCATGTAAGGAAATAGATGAGAATATGAAAAAAAGGAAATATAGGTGTATAGGCAGGTAAAAAGACAGTTTAGTGAGGGAAAGAAATATACAGGTACAGTACATTCATGGATAAACAGGGAAATATCCTAATTGAGAAAAAACAAATTGCACAACGATGGAAGGAATACATTGAAAAACTTTACAAAGGGGACAAGTTGGACGAGTCACTGATTGAAGAGGAGAAACTGGTTGATGCAAATGATTTGGGACCATCAACCTTAAAATGTGAATTTGATAAGACACTGAAGGGAATGAGAAAGGGCAAGGCACCTGGTGCAGACCAGATACCCGTAGAACTTATAATGGCCCTAGGAGAAAACACTAAAAATGATCTGTACAGACTCATCAATGAAATGTATATAACTGGCCAAGTGCCAAAAGATTTTGAAAAGATCATAATGGTTCTGATTCCAAAGAAGAAAGGAGCACAGAAATGTGAGGATCATAGGACACTAAGTCTAGTCTCACACATATCAAAAATTCTCTGTGGAATAATCTATCGAAAGATAGAAAGAAAAGTAGAAGAAAACCTATCAGAAGACCAATTTGGTTTCACATGAAACAAAGGTATACGAGAAGCTATGCTAAGCCTAAGGATGCTCATCGAACAGCTTATTTGGGTAAAAAGGCAGGCACTCACTCATAGCATTTATAGACATAGAGAAGGCTTTTTACAATGTAGACTGGAACAAAATGTTCAGATCACTGAGGAACCTGAAGGTAGACTACAGGGATAGGCAAATACTACACCAGATATACAAGAATCAAACTGTGGTTATAGGAAGAGAAGAAGAAACCGAATGAAAGGAGTAAGATAAGGTTGTGGACTATCACCACTATTCTTCAACATATACATAGAAGAGGCAATGAAAGAATTCTATGTTACTAATACAAAAAATATAAAAGTGAATGGAAAGTTGTACAGCACAATAAGATTTGCTGACAACATCACAATGATAGCAGAGGACGTGGATGATCTACAGATAGCTCTTGAAAATTTAAACAATGTGAGATGAGAATAAATAAGAAAAAAACAAAGATAATGAGATATAAAAAAAAAAATAAAAGGAACAAGAAGAAATGAATGTCTATTTGGACGGTGAAAAAATAGCAGAAGTCAATGAGTTCACGTACCTAGGAAGCATAATTACCTCAGGCGGAAGGAATGGAAGAGATGTTACAGCAAGAATAGCCCAAGCAAAACTCTATAGAAAACGACAGATTTTAACATCAAAAAATATATCAAATGACGTTAGGAAACGATTCATTAAGAGTTTCATCTGGAGCATAGCATTGTACAGTTCAGAGATATGGACACTCCAAATAGCAGAGAAAAGAAAACTGGAGACCCTTGAGATGTGGTAGTGACGAAGAATGGAGTGTCGTGGATGGAGAGAAAGAGGAACGAGGATGTTTTAAAGGAGGCAACAGAGAAGAGACAGATTTTGACAATGATAGAGAAAAGGAGAAATTACATGATTGGCCACCTAATTTGACACTTGGAATGGATGAATGTTTTCTTGGAAGGAAAGATAGAGGGGACGTGAAAGACCCAGAGTAAAATATCTTGACGAGTTATTACAGAAAAGGTCTTACCAACAGATAAAACAGCTAGCTAAGCGAAGAAAAAACTATGATACTGCACACATCCATGTTTGCCCACCAACCATTGGTTGAGGAGAGAGAGAGAGACATGAGAATTATACAGTAGAACCCCGGTTAACGAACTTAATCCGTTCCGCGACTCCGTTTGTTAACTGAATTGTTCGTTAACCAAAGCAATTTTTTCCATAGAAATTAATGCAAATGCAATTAATCCATTCTAGTCTCCGAAATTTTTGTGATTTAATTTGTAATATACAGTAATTTTCTTTGATGAAAATGTGGGAAAACGTAGTATCTATCATTACAGCAACAAACATGTAAACTTTGTTTAATAAAATAGCACTGTACATACCTTCGTTTGTTGTAGTTGGTGGCAGAAAAGTGGAGATATACGAACCTTAATGCTTAGAAGGGGAATCCCCTCCAAAAAAAAATAACGGGTAGCACTTCATCGGAAGATTATTCGAGTCGAAGTCTCTTTCGGTAAAAAAAAAAAACCACCAATGGCTAAGTGGTCTTCATACCTTAAACACGGGGAGTTCGTTCACGGGTTTGCACCTTGCTCAGATGGGGTGACCACATGGAGTTTTCTGGGTTTTCTCCACGTCTGTAATGCCTAAATAGGGGCCAGTTTTCCTTAAAAACACCTTCCAGAAAGCATTCCCCCTAGGCAGATCGCCCAAGTGTTGCGTTGCCATAACTTAACAAACAAACAAACTCTTTCAGTAAGGAACAAGAAATTGATCTAAAGTTGATTGTCTTATTCTTTTAATCAAAATTTTTCTCAAATGCGATAGCGCATTGTCGTTTTCTATTGCCACTATGACTTTTTTCTTTCTTGGATACCATATTGATTAAATATATAAATCACAAAACTGAAAAAAGAAGTATAGTACAAACACTCGGAAAAGCAATGCTTAACTCGCGCGTGCCTAACACCAACTAAAATTTGACACAAAATACCGTTACGTTCGTTATCTGAATTTTGTTCGTTATCCGAGACAAAATTTTTGCAAAATAAAAGTTCGTTAACCGATTTGGTCGTTAACCAGGACGTTCGTTAACCGGGGTTCCACTGTATTACGTTACTATGTTTTGAGAATTGTCACATTGTTAGATTATCCATGTGTCAGCACTTGACCAGGTACTCACATGCTGGCCATCCAGGTCATCAGACTTGACTGTATGCAACTTCTTTTTGTGGGGTTATGTGAAGGAAAGAGTATGCATACTGTTCCTACCACAAGACATCCAGAATCTGAAACCCACATCACAGCTGCCATTACCACAATTGGGGTAATTATGGCAATGACACCTGTGATATGCTCCATACCCAACCTATGCTGGGTTGGGTATGGAGCATATCAAAGGATATAAAAAAATAAAAATATAAGTACATTATATCTCAAAAACTGGGTAATTGTAAATATCTCACTCACCAAACCATCACCAGTCAAACGTCTCATAAAAAGCCCTCTTTGGTCAAACATCTCATAAAACAATATATAAATAAGAGGGAGAGGATTATTCTGCAAGACAAACAAATGAAAGTTATCACATTCAATGAAACACTTTCTAATATATATAGAGAAATTGCAAAAACCACTAAAGTGCATGTAACACATTGATGCTCTCCAACAATCCTCTCTCTCATCAGAAATGATAAAAATCATACAGATGACTCATACTCTCCAGGGGTTTATACGGTACCTCTCCATGACAACTGAATTAACTGCTCATTAACATACATTGGAGCAACAGCAACAGGTCTTGCCATGAGGATGAAAAAACATGAATATTCCATAAGAAAAAAGCTGACTACTATGGCATTATCGATGTATGCAGGTAATGAGGAAGTATGCATTGAACTGCAAAATGGTAAATTGTTACACAGAGATTACACAGAGTATCGGATAAGGCACAACTGAAATACCTCAAATCACTTGAGATTTATTGGGCAATTAAACAGGGAGTTGGTATTAACTTCAAGGAAACAGACACACTATCCACAGCATGACGTGCCATTTTTGAACTAAATTCCACTGACAAAAACTTGCATTAAGGATAATTTAAATTATGGAGGATATTTCCATCATAATAATTTACATGAAATTAATTGATTATTTATTCAGATATCATTTAAATTTTTTACATATTTTGAAATTATATCCCGAATATTACATAAATTTTGATGCAACATATTTGAATTATGCAATCAATCTGAACTTTTGAAAAAAACGTTCTATTTTACTAGCCATTTGTTCAATATTATTGAGACCTGAAGATTGTCTATTTCACATAGACAAAAATGTTTGTAAGAATTTTGCTTTTTTTGTGACATGAACTGGTGATGGTTTGGTGAGTGGTATATTTATAAGTACATTTGTAATATAAGCATATAAAAAAAATATAAGTACATTTGTAATGTATGGAGAAAAATGGACTATAGGATAGATGTGTGCTGTGTGACCAAAGGTACAATGAACCTTTGTAAGATGTGAAAACATAATTCATTGAGTATGTTTTTCATTTTGTGGGCATTCGAGCACAAGTCTATGTCTCCTTACAAAAATACAGACATTTGTAATGTTTCATGGACTTTGTGAACACCCTATATATTGAATTAAATTTCAAAGAAAAAAAATTATATAATCTATCTAACATATTTTGTTCTGAAATCTTACTTATTGATTTGTAACTTAATAGTAAAGATTAGTAATGCAATACTCACTCAAAAATCTCTTAATGCAATATATGTAACTTTATTCTAACATTTTCGATCATTTCAAATGATCTTCAGAAAAAATATTCTAATACGAAGAAATGTCTAACCGTTTTTTCTGCAGTTCTTTCATTGTTAAGGCAGTATATGTAACTGCATATACTGCATTAAAAGGTTTTTGAGTAAGTATTTTATAAAAGTGCAGTTTAGAAATGAGTAAATATTAGTAATGCAATTTATAAATTTGCAACATTACAATTTTGCTTTAAAATATATTTAGTATACATAAATTATATGTAGAATATAAAAAAAGATTTTATGAAAAAATAAATACTTTGTATGTTACAGAGGTATCAAAAGGAACTTGAAACTGAGATAAAAATCCAGAATCGGTACTCCAAAATAAACGAATATCAGGAATACTATATAATTTCATTGCCAAACGTTCTAATCCAAGTCCAAAAGCCCAACCAATTTTTTCGCTGGCACCAGCTATAACAACAATATAATATTACTAAATATTAAATATTTAACTACACATTACATTTTATTTTAATTTCTAAACTTTTGCTAAAATCAAACTGCTAAAAAATATGAGTTTACAAATATTCTTAAAATTTATAACAAATTTTACAGACAAAAAAATAGCACAAGTTAACAGGAACTATATACTAAACACAACAATTAACACCTAAATGCTAATTCCAGCACTGAATGAACAAAATATTTTAATGCTCGAACGTTTTCGGCCATCTTTTAGAGGCCCTCCTCAGGAATGTATAAAACACACAGGAAAAACAGTTCTATCATTTGAAAACTTCTAACTGTCGAATACAGCTGTGTTCCAAATTTTTAAATATTTAAACAATGTACTGTACAATGTACTTTTACAACATAAAAATAATTATTTTTAAATAAAGCTATACATAAATTATTATTATAGTGTTGTAAAAATTAGCGCAATGTAAACGATGTGGAAATTGTTTTCTTTTACAAAGCAGAAAGATGAAAAATAATTACACATCGTAACGATTTTTATATCATACAGTACATTGTTTAAATATTTAAAAATTTGGAACACAGCTGTATTCGACGGTTAGAAGTTTTCAAATGAGAGAACTGTTTTTTCTGTGTGTTTTATACATTCCTGAAAAGGGCCTTTAAAAGATGGCCAAAAACATTAGAGCATTAAAATTTTTTGTTCATTCAGTGCTGGAATTAGCATTTAGGTGTCAATTGTTGTGTTTAACAAATTTTACATTTTAAAAATCTGCATAAATAAAATACATCATAATTCTTCTTACAATAATATATTATTTTGTTTAATATACTGAATTAAATTCATTAATTACCCGATATTTAACTAATTTTTTAGACAAATAATATATTTTGTTAACATGAATAACAAATATGCAAAAATATTCTTAATACAACAATATATACTTTCAGAATGTCAAATTATAACATGCAAAAAAAAATTAAAAGCATTGTCTGAATTCATTTCTTAATACTATTAAACAGATATGATTTTCATATTTTCATTTATAATAAGAGGATTATGAGACAAAAATAATAAATAAATACAAACTGCAGCTATATAAATGTAACTTGATATATCTCTTAAATTAATGTTATTTCATCTATTGACCATATCTCATTTATAGATATTAAATACTGTTTTTTTAAATTGGAATTATAATCAGTTTTAATCAGAAAAATTATAATTAGTTTTTTCGGCTAAAAGACATAGTAATTAGGGAAAAAAATTCCTCATATTAAACTGCATTTAATATGAGGAATTTTTGACAGAAATAAAAACCATTTGACCTTTTGACAGAAAACCTTTTGACAGAAATAAAAACCATTGCAGATAATATTTTGTTTATTAAGATTATTGTTCCAAAATTACGATTTTTAGTTAGTGTGACGTCAGTCTACAAAATTTTTCAGAGACTAGCAGAAAATTTCCACAGACCAGTGCCGATCTGCAGACCCAAGGCCGAAGAATACTGTTCTAGGCAAAAGTAAATTTTTCTTATTTAGGCCTAATGCAAATACAGTGTAAATTATTAACCTTAAAATTGAATTTAAACTAAGTTTACAATTGTTCATTTTATCTTGTAAAATTAAGCTAAAAAGAAGAAAAAAAACAACAGGAAATTGGTTTGTTAGAGCTAAAATATATAATATATTCAAATGTTCTACTAGTGTCTATAATTGTAGAAAAGTAGTAATTCATTTCTTTTATTTTTTAAAAATATTTTTACAATAGTACAGCCAGAAATTTAGCAAGAGTGATGCACTTTAAAAAATTTAGTAATATTGAATGTTGTTTGAATAAACTTGCAATGCAAAACTACACAAATTATGTGTTATATATGTTATTGTTTATACTGTAATTGGTTTATAGAAAATTTAGATATAAATAATAATTACATAAAAATCATTGAACAAATCATACATACAGTTCAGTCATTACTCTCATATAAATATAAAAGGAAAAAAAAAATCATATTTTATTACATTACTAAATATTCAAGAACTAGAAATTGTATAGTTTAAATCTATATAGATATAAATAAGAATGTTTGTTTGTTCGTTATGCATGTGTAGGCCATTTGACCAATTGTTACGAAATTTGTCAGTTACGTTCACATTCTTCTAACATAGATAATGTTGTAGATTCCACCCCTAATTATCGATTGGATTTCTATTTATCAATGAATTTGTGTCTATATTTGATTTGCCATCTTTATATATCTGCTGTATTGGTAAAAAGTTTAAGAAGATAATAAACTAAATATAATTCTTATAAAAAAAATATAATTTTAAAAAATATATTATATTCACTTAATTACTGTGACAATGATTTAGTGCCAAATAAATGTGCTATTATGTGTCATTACTATGACAGGTAGCACATAGCACTTGCCTGAGTGGTGTGTAGTACGGTTTTGCCCCTGTACATCATACTTTTCCTGTTAGCAATACAGTCATGTTAGTCATGTATCTAATTCCATTCAGAGGAAAATGTTTGAATTGAAATAACATGTGAGAGCCCAGATTAAGTAGAAATTTTATTTAACTATAAAATTTTTCCTATTTCATTTAAAGAACAATGCTCTGATTTTATTTTATAAAAAAATAATCTAATTTTTTCCCAACACTTAATACAAAAAAATGGAAGGATGTGATTGTATCTTTCTCTGGATTCACTTCCTTTCAAAGGTTACACATCTTCTGAATGTGTCACCTGGAACCTATGACTAAAATTCAGCCATTGGTCCACATATAACATTTCCAAAAAAAGGGCATGAGAAAACCATGAGGATTCACTAAGAAAAAGGAGAGGATCAATGATGATTGTCATTTGCTGTCCCTTCAATCCTTTTTTGGACATAAAGGTTAGCAACTTCAATCACATGCAGTCATCACAACCTATTCAACACAAATCACTTTTCAAATATTAATAGTAGACCAGTATTAATTAGTAGTCATCAACCATTCTCTCTCACAGGAAGATTTCAACTACTAATTTTAGTCAAATTAACTTCAACTCCCTTCTTCCTATTAGAAATACCAGCATGGTGGCATTCAAATAGAAAAATTACTTAATGTAAGGTACCAGCAAGCACAAAATATGTTTTAAGTGTTTTTTGGAGGTGCCATTTTTACATACTTGGTCCATTTTTCAAGAAATTTGATTTGTTTGTCAGATCACCATTTGATATTTGGCTGTGAAATGAATCAGTTTGTTAGAGCTAACATTAGAAAAAAATATCATATCTTAAAAAATTTAAGATATATTTTCAATTGCTGTCCACTTGACAAATGAAATTATGTCATTTCGTACCATCCAAGTATCGCAATAAATGTGACAATGGTAGGCTAGAATAACTCTATTTATATGGTTTTCATTATAATATTTGTTATATCATAGTATTTGTAGTTATATAATAATACTATATAACTACAAAGGTTAACTTAAGTAACAGTTTATCACATGAGGGACCAATCTAACATTTTTAAAATTCTTTATTCCTCTACGAGGGCTGTTCGGAAAGTTCGCGGCCTTGCCTATATGCGGCACTGTGATCAATTTAATTTTTGGCGGGAATAATTCAGCCATCTGTGCTAGAGATACGATACCAATTTCCGCTTGATTTGTCAAAAAGTTTTGCCACGACAGCTTAGCAGATAGTCAGTGTGCACATGCTTTGTCAAAAATGGAGAAGACGGAGACTCGTGCGGTCATAAAATACCTGACGAAAAAAGGGTTGACCCCATCTCAAATCAAAGCTGACATGGATGAAGTTTT